>NC_036872.1:16267163-16317764 GCF_002910315.2 Salvelinus sp. IW2-2015
TTGCGTTGCTGCCCCTTATATTAAGGTTACCATTAAAAATAAGTGGTGTGTAAGATGAGGGTGGTCATTCTAAGGGGGAGACGTAAGCTGGGATTGACTATGGTGGGGTGGGGACCTCGCCCAGAGCCTGAGCCACCACCGTGGTCAGATGCCCACCCAGACCCTCCCCTAGACTTTTGGTGGTGCGTTCGGAGTACGCACCTTGAGGGGGGTTATGTCACGGTCCTGACCTGTTTTCTGTTAGTTTGTGTATGTGTTAGCTGGTCAGGACGTGAGTTTGGGTGGGCAGTCTATGTTTTCTGTTTCTATGTTGGTTTAAAGGTGACCTGATATGGCTCTCAATTAGAGGCAGGTGGTTTTCATTTCCTCTGATTGAGAGCCATTAAGGTAGGTGTTTTCACACTGTTTTTGTGTGGGGTTGTCTCCTGTGTCTTTCGTGTCTGTGTATGTGCACCACACGGGACTGTTTTGGCTGTTCATTCGTTTGATGTAGTCTGTTCCTGGTCCTGCCGTGAGTTCTGCGTGTAGTTATGTAAGTTCCATGTTCAGGTTTCGTCTACGTCGTTTTCTTATTTTGTAATTTTCCAAGTGTTTTCGTGTTCGTCTTTCAATAAATTACATTATGTCATCATACCTCGCTGCGTATTGGTCCTCCGATCCTTCTCTCCTCTCCTCGTCTGAGGAGGAGGAAGATCTAGAACGCCGTTACAATGTCAGCACCACTGATGTACAAAACCTTATCAAACTAAATTATAATGCAAATGAGTGACAACAGGTTTACTGGTACCCATAATTAAAGTTCTGGATCTGATTCTGATTCTTCCTTACAAAAAGAGTTGGAAATATAACATTTTCCATTGCCAAAAATGATATCTATTGATGTACTATAGGCTGTAAGAAGCTGTGACTGTGAGGTTAAATGAGGTAAAAATGCTAGACAACAACGCACACCTGTAAACGGCAGGTAGCCTAGTGATTAGAATGTTGGGCCAGAACCAAAAGATTGCTGGATTGAATCCTCGAGCTGACAAGGTACAAATCTGTCGTTCTGCCCCTGAACAAGGCAGTTAACCCAGTGTTCCCAGGTAGGCTGTCATTGTAAATTAGAATTTGTTCTTAACTGACTTGCCTGGTTAAATTAACAATGGGTCCATTATTATCAGTCAAATAGATTTCCTTTCAAGAAAGGTGATCAGTATCTAGGACTGGGTCATGACATCTCCATTCAGATTAAAATATTCATCTGAATAATGGTATCATGCACTAGTAATTGAGTACAGTTGAGGAATATTTGGAGGATGCTGTCTACCTGTGTCTGATTCAGCCATACTCTAACCACATTTCTTTAAATTGAATCAACGTCTACAATACAGAAACACTTTCCTTGATTTCAAAGTGATACTTGAGATAGAAAAAGACCAGCGGAGCCAAAGAGGACAGAGGAAATCTGTTTTTTTTTCTATCATTAAATCTCCCTCCGTACTAAATTACTCCCCAATCCTTGAGATAGCATCTTGAAAACACTAACTGCCAGCTTTTACATTACAAAGCCAGAGGGAGGGCAAAAGTAGAATGTGGAGACAAGAAAGTAGGGCTATTGGGGCTTGAAACGTTTCCACCTGGAAATGGAATGTGCCCAACATGTCATTAAAATCTTAATTGTCTCATATTAATAGGACATATCTCCTGTGTTTATACTCACTCTGCATAGTGATGTTTGGCATATAAGATATCCTATTACATTTCCAACCGCTCTGGCTGCCCCTTGAGGAGAGAGGACAAGGGATAACAGAGATGAGGAAAAACCTCTGCAGGGCTATTAGTTATTCTAGCCAGCAGAACCCCTAAATAAGTCCTCCATTTAGTGTTCCCATACCACATTCTCATATGAAAGCTAGATAGTGAGGACGTCCTCCAGACTAGAAGCTGTTCTGCACCTGTGCACTTAATAATGGATGACATTACTTTTAACATTCCAGAGGTGGCACCAGAGGTCCCAGAGTGGTGGGGCAAATATAATTCTCTGGTAATCTAACCAGGTAAAACTCTAGACTAGGGCTGTGGCGGTCATGACATTTTGTCAGCCAGTTATTGTCATTCAAAAGACTGCCGATCTCACTGTAAATGACCGTTAATGAACATAAACAAGTTTAGCATCTCCACACCTCCATGCATAGGCCTTGAAGCTGCACAGCCTACAAGCCACTGATGCGTGCCTTTGGAACATCTACATTTAGAAAGGTCTAAGAAATCAGTTTACTATACACCATCACAATAAATCTATCATTTATTTTAGTCAGGTCTAAAGAAACATTATGATATGAAGAAGAAAAAAATTCAGAAGAGATCATGAATTGGCCTACTGCATGCTATGCTCCATGCCAAAGGTTGTAGGCTTGTTCATTTTTTCAGACAAGATATGCTTATAAGTCCGGTGCCAGTATTTTATATTATATGATTTTATAGTAAAAATAATATAATTGAACTTAGCTGAATAAAAAATATATATATATATTTCCATTCCGGAGTAAGTGTGCATATGAAGTGGCTATGTTGAGCGTAAAGCGATAATTTGAAACGGGTCCTATATATGCTAGATTTAGAGTTATTTGGCAACTAGTTGTGAATGATACAAACCTGAGAATGTCTTAGAAATCAAACCATATATGGGCTGTATGGTGCGACTATAGGCTATTGATGATTTGAGAATGTCGCAAAAAAAACTTGAGCTCTGATCATTGCCTCAGAGTGCACAGCTGTTCTCTCATCAAGTGATCATATTTTCACCCATCAGACTATTCCCAATTTAATCTTGTCTTTACTAATATGTAAAATGAGTTTAAATGTAGAATGGCCCGTTATCAAACAGGGACAGGGTAAAAAAGACATGTCATCCGTATGCACTCGAATAGCGAATGGAGGTTGCAAGCTTTCCCGCCGGTCTGTTTTTCAATGATGCCCTGTAGGCTACTTTGTTTTTAAAGTAGAGTTGTGCTTAATAAGAGCAGCTGAAAAATAAATATAAGAACACTTATTTCAGTCCATGCATCAACCACTGTTTGAGGAGCATGCTCTCACTGCGCAACAGATGATATTCAACCCAAACTCTGCATGTCATGGGCTCTCCAACCCTGTTCCTGCAGCTAACCAGTGCTTAATTTGGGAAACCAAGTGAAATCTGTTCGGGAACATCGATAGCAACATGTTTTTCGCAATGAAACATATAACTGTAGACAGCCCCTCTGAGCGCTCGAGTAAGGAATGAAGGAGACAGAGGAGATGGATGGTGAGATATTCTGTATAGCTAATTAATTATGAAAATATAAAAATTCCCTATTACTAGGCTATCAAAATCAAATACAAATTTCCTATAATTGTAGGCTAACTGTGAGCCGGCCAGCACAATCCATGAACCAACAGCATCATCTAGGGCTATATGTTCTCTCCCAGACTCGTGGAAATACATTTTGGTGTGGAGCATAAGGTAACCAGCCCATTGAGGTAGTGGCAGGTAGCCTAGTGGTTAGAGCGTTGGGCCAGTAACTGAAAGGCTGTTGGATTGAATCCCCGAGCTGACAAGGTAAAAATCTATCATTCTGCCCCTGAACAAGGCAGTTAACCCACTGTTCCCCGGTAGGCCATCATTGCAAATAAGAATTTGTTCTTAACTGACTTGCCTAGTTAAATAAAGGTAAAAAATATATATATTAAATCCAGTATGCATAATAATACAGTCCACACTCAAAGCCGATTGCTCAAATGTGTTACATTTTGGAGTATAGGCTAGACCAATTATGTACCAAAGACATCTGAAATGAGTTTTATTTTATGTTTTTTTGCAATGCGTAATATGCAGTAGTCTATGTACTGTATAACAGCACAATTATTTTATTCAGGGGGGTTTTCAAGCTTGGTCTCATAAGCCTATGCATAAGATCTAATATGCCAATGAGTGTTTTGAATTAATCATCACCTTAGAATGCGCTGTCCATTTCGTTGTGTTAGGCTTTGAAATAAAATCCACAATAACCATGTTTTACACTCAGTTTCAACCTGCAGTTGAACTTCGTCACAGTGAGGTGCATTTTAAAATCACAATACTGTTTTGATGATAAGTGTTTGATGTGATTTTTGATTGTATTTGCATTGATGTCAGAGTGGTTAAGGGACAATAGAGCCCTGAGTAGCAGACCATGAGGACCTGATGGAGGGACAATAGAGCCCTGAGTACCAGACCATTAGGACCTGATGGAGGGACAATAGAGCCCTGAGTACCAGGCCATTAGGACCTGATGGAGGGACAATGAGCCCTGAGTACCAGACCATGAGACCTGATGGAGGGACAATAGAGCCCTGAGTACGCAGCCATTAGGACCTGATGGAGGGACAATAGAGCCCTGAGTACCAGGCCATTAGAACCTGAGGAGGGAACAATAAGGCCCCTGAGTACCAGACCATTAGGACCTGATGGAGGGACAATAGAGCCCTGAGTACCAGGCCATTAGAACCTGATGGAGGGACAATAGACCCTGAGTACCAGACCATTAGGACCTGATGGAAGACATAGAGCCCTGAGTACCAGACCATTAGGACCTGATGGAGGGACAATAGAGCCCTGAGTACCAGACCATTAGGACCTGATGGAGGGACAATAGAGCCCTGAGTACGCAGGCCATTATGGACCTGATGGAGGGACAATAGAGCCCTGAGTACCAGACCATTAGGACCTGATGTAGGGACAAATAGAGCCCTGAGTACCAGGCCAATTAGGACCTGATGGAGGGACAATAGAGCCCTGAGTACCAGGCCATTAGTGACCTGACTATCATTAGTTGGGTACTACAGAAGCATGACAGACTTCATGACTCATGACTGCGGGTGTGGCGGTAACATGGTCACCGCAACAGCCCTACTCTGGACCCAGTAGGGTATGACAGTGATTAATCAGTTGTAAAAAAGTTCTATATGGGCTATGATAGGACCAGGGTTTATCTAATCAGGTCATATGGTTTTAAAAAACTCCTGGAAATACTCCTGGCCCTGGGGAGGATGAAAACCCTGTCAAACTGCAGTAACCTAGTAATTATACCAACAGGTGGGTTTTCTATACACAGACACAGAGACAACAACTACGATTGGGCAAAATAACTCACAGGGTTGAGCTTGCTTTATTGAGGTTTTCATCATTTAGGCCAGGGATGGGCAACTTTGATGGAGGTGGGAGCCACAAAAAAATCTGCGCTCATCACGAGGGGCCACATTTACCAGTAGAAATACTTCTTTCCTTTATATTTTCTTTTTTTATAAAGGAAATCATACTTTCTCATCTTCTGGTTGCTAGAGACGTGACTCAGTCATTCGTTCAATTAGCTTGATATTTACGGAAGTGACCTAGTCGTTCGTTCTTTATGTTCCGTTGCAATGCTCACCGGCAACGTTCTTAAGTGGCAATCCCTGGGCAACGCATGCCCTGTTAATAACAATCTACCAGTCTGTTAAAAGCCAACAAGCAGCAGGACAGGGAAAGACTGATACATGGCATCAGAGAAATAAAGGGCAAAAGTAAAAGTGCCTAATTAAGAATGGGCAAATGATTTAGTCTTCTGTCCGACTTCCTCTCTCAATTCCTTAGCGTCTACACTCTTAGAAAAAGTGGTTCTTCAGCTGTCCCCACAGGAAAACCCTTTTTGGTTCCAGGTAGAATCATTTTGGGTTCCATATAGAACCCTCTGTGGAAAGGGTTCTACATGGAACCCAAAATGGATCTAGTTGGAACCAAAAGGGTTCTACCTGGAACCAAAAAGGGTTCTTCAAAGGGTTCTCCTATGGAGTTCTCCTTTTAGGTTCTAGATAGCACCTTTTTTCTAAGAGTGTAGCTGTGGTCCCGAGAAATGGTTGTGTAAAAAGAAAAGCAACTATGCAGCATGAATTTCCATCTTCAGTAGTCAAAATATGTATGCCATGGCTTTAGTTTTGATAAGTATTATTGCACGGTATACTGTAATACTTTCGCTGTAAAGGCACATGAGCAAAATAGACTGGGTTAATCTGATTAGATGCCTTGTAATTCAGGGGGCCAGAGGGACATAATATCAGTTTACATTATTGCTATGCTCAATTTGTAAGGCTTCACAGTAAGTGATTTGCTGGGGCTCCCTATGTCAGAAAAAAATAATCTGGTGGTGCTATTACACAATGTAATAAATCAATGAACTGATGACAATAAATCTGATTACTCTTTTATCAAATGAGGCTTTGAGAGACATCAGAGGAAATACAGGTGTTTGGCTACAATAGTGGTGATATGTTGAAGGGTAGAAGTAGTACTGGGAATACATTTGAAGTCCATGAACCTTCTTTCCACTTTACATCTCCTCACTAACCTTCCCTCCCCTCCCCCTCTACCTCTACGGTATACATTCCTCTATGACTCAGTTCTAAATCACTCAGTGTAGCTCACTACACATTGGATACAATGCACACTGACGGCCTCTTGCTCAGTCTCAGATCTCCAATGAAGTCTTCCAATTTACTTTAATAAAATCAAGGTCCATCTTACTGTAAGAAAACAGCCTGACTGCCATCTTACAACATCAAGGGCCTCTGTGATGGCTTCTGGCCTCTGCTTACTGCCTGGCTTTGCTCCTCTTTGTCTAGAACCAGAAACATCTAGTGACAGAGGCATAGCGAGAGACCAAGAGAGAGAGACAGGGCCAGGTTTGAGATGGTAATGTAGATAGAACTTATCTTAAAAGAAACAGACTGTTTTGCACTGAGGATCTTATGTACTTGATAATGCAATACCTTAACTGAGTTTTATTTTCATGTAATTCCCCGGCCATTACACCCGAGAGGTGTTAAAGATATAGCCTCTGTCTATTTATCATGACATTTTAAGTCCATTAATCCATTTATCACTATCAAGAAAGTAAGAGAGAGAGAGTTCAAATAAGACAATAGTGACATTCAGTTCACACTATTACATACAAATTAGGAAAGCACAGTGGGAGAATACCAACATTCTTTGAATGCAATGTATAAAAACAAACAAAGGAGTCACCAATCAAGATTCACTTGAATCAAGTATTTACCACAAACAAAGCCGTTGGCAAGGTAGCAAATACACACATGATAGGAAAATAATCACTGCATAGTGACTTGATCTTGCACGTCTCACTTTTTTGATGAAGTCATCATTCTATTTTGCCTACAGTGCACTGTAAGACAAAAATTCAAATGGGAGTGCAAGAAAACTTGAACTTGAGCTTCACTCTCTAACTCTCGATCAATTCATGATGCTTATTTTTTAACAGAGAGGTAAACTGTACTTAAAAAGACCTGGGTTTATCTGAACCACCCTGGCATGCAGACTCAAGTCACCATGCACTGACTCATATTTTCTATCCAACAAACAGACACAGAAAGAGGATTAAAAAAATCAAACATTTTTTTATCCCCAGAATCACTGAGAAATTTACCTCTCGTGCCTCGCAGTGGAAATGGATTTTAGGAGGGTGACGCATCATACCTCACATTCTCTGGATCCTGAGATTGTGTATGTGTAGGGTCCAGTCCCATTAACCAGCACCTCCATAGTTTCAGAGTTTGCAGGTTTGTAGTCCACATAATACTCTTGCAGAGGCAAGCTGAGGGTGCGTTCTGTTTCCTGCACTTTTTTCTGCTGCTTTTTGACCATGGAGCGCTGCTGGAGTTGCTTAATGCTGCTGGGGTAGCGCTTCCAGGACACATAAATAACCAGGAGAATTATAGTCACCGACAGGAAAAGTGCCACACAGCCAGCAATAATCTTATGGAAGGATACATACTCAAAATCCTGCTCTGGGGTGGTAGGGGAGACCCCAGAAGGGGAGGGGATGGCCGTACCACTGCGGGTCAACTCCTCATCAACCCTGGACAAAGTGGGAAGGGGCAGGAGCTCAGACTGAGATGGGGTGTTGATGGAGGCTGTGGTTGAGACAAAAGGGGTGGTGGGAGTGACCTTACAGATACTAAATGTTTCTACTGCATCGATCACTTTTTCTCCCTGGGCCTCCTTAGGCCCAGCACAAATCATAGTGGTCTCCTTGTTCCCCTTAAAGTTTCTCAGCCAGGCCACTAAGGGGCAGATGCTGGGGCTACAGTACCACACATTACCAGCTAGGCTGATGGTGGTCAGGGAGATCCAGGCATCCACTGTCTCCTGGGACATGTTGCTAAGCTTGTTGGAGTCCAAGTTCAGGGTCTGTAGGTTGGGAAGACATTGATATGTACTGGAATCCACTATTTGCAGTTCATTTCCAGAAAGGTCCAGCTTTTGCAAGGCTGTCCATGTCCAGGTTAGACCCTGGCTTATTGACTTAATTCGGTTCCATTGCAAATAGAGTGCCCGCAGGTTGGTGAGGCGGGGAAAGTGAGAGAAGTTGATCTTGGAGAACTGGTTGTGTTCCAAATGAAGTTCGATCAGCTTGAGCAGCCCAGCAAAGGCATTTCGAGTGAGGCTTCGCAAACGATTATAGCCAAGATCGAGAAACTCCAAATTCCGCAAATCCTGAAAAACCCGTATTGGGACAGTTTTCAGAGAATTGGACCGCAAGTGGAGACTAAGCAACTTCCGCAAGCCCAGAAATTGACTGGGCTGGAGGGCTTGCAGCTTGTTGTAAGAGAGGTCAAGATTGCGTAAGTTAGGGACAGTATGGAAAGTGTTGTTTTGTAGCTGTGTGATCTTGTTAGAGCTGAGAATCAACTCTTTCAGCCTCCGTACCCCATGGAAGGCTTGGCTGTCCACTGAGTTAATGTAGTTGTGGTCGAGATAAAGCCAAACAAGCTGACTGAGGCCTGAGAACTGACTAGCGTTGAGATTCACTAAGCTGTTGTAGCGCAGAGAGAGGCCCTGGCATCCCACAGACACATTGTTTGGCACGTCCCGAAAGGCATTGGATTCACAGTATACTATTTTCCCATCACATCTACAGCTTTGAGGACAGGGGCGCTCACGAACACTGATTGGAGACGCTAGCAGCCAGCCCTGCATCAACAATGGGATCATGAGCCATCTATCTCGCATCAGGGATCCTGCAGAAATGGGGGGAGGGGGGTGGGTGGGGGTGGAGATAGGGACACTCAAAAAGTGCATACATTTATGTCAGTAAGCATAATGTAATTCAAAATGAGAGCATGCTGAGAATAAACATTTTGACACTGTGAATGAAGTGGGAGGGGAAAAATTATCTACAATACATGTTCAGCAATATTTGCTTAAACCAGCCTTCTCAACTTTTTTAGGGGACCAGCAGGCTGTGGTCCTTCCTGCTTGGAGAACCACTTACATTCAAACTAGCACATAAGATAAATCAGTGTCATCCCAGATTTTTTTGACACACACTGAGGTGCCTGTCCACGGTCAGAGGTTGAGAAACAGTGATCTGAATTAAAGTACCATACCTATGGGTTGTTTAGGGAAATAGTGGAGAGTGATTGTGGTATTGTATGGTAAAAACATCTAACCTAAATGCAAGCGCTGCATGCTGCAAGAGAACAGCTGCTAGTGTGCTTTTTTACATTAATTAGAAATTACATCCATCAACATTGAATTCCTGTGGGTGATATTGAGAGTAATGTGAGGTAAAATGAAAGGTGAGTAGTTCAAGAGGGATAGCAACTATAAAGGAATCATGCTCTATAATTATTTTCAATAAACTATTATGATTAAGACAATGGCCAAGCAGGAATATCTGTAAATTAAAAGATAATTGATGGGGATCTGTAATTTCAAAGAATCTATTAGCCAAGCCTCAAGCCACAAATCTATTGGGACATAAAACCTGTTGTAAAAGTGGTGACCTTCAGTCTCACATACCATAATACTTTCATTGAAGTAATTGGACGTTTTATGTAATGCTATATCATGGGACAATAGGACAGCTCGGTTGTGTATAAAAGCAAATAAAAAACTGAGACAGAAGAAGACTAAAGAAGAGTCTAGGCTAGGCAACGTTTCTGGTTAGTAATTAAACAGAATCAAAGCAATTCAAATCAGCCCCTGATTCCTTTGACTTCTTTATTAATTTCGGTCTCTATGTAATGCATTGCATTATGCTAATGAGAACAGTGTCAAAACGGCATCCCATGAAGGCAGATTGAACACTGATGAGACCAAAAACATAGGAAACCTGTTGATCAAAGTGAAGACTATTTATTTATATCAAAGCTGTATTATGCCTATTCACCATAGCCTGCCCTCCTAAGCAAATTGAGTTGTGGTTACAAACTCGAGAAAACCCTTAAAGTTATCAAAGCTATAACTTAATAGCAAGACGTTTCAGATGCAGAAATGCTGTCTGCCTGGTAGGCTAATTTCATAAAGGCCACTATCCTAGCCTACAACGGTGGCACATTCGCATTAGCATACGGCAGATTGATAATAGTGTTCCCTTCATGAGGGTCTGCATGGCATATTATGCCTCTAGGGATTTTTCTGTATTTTGTTCGGGAATTATAGGACTTTCAATTATATTCCAATAGCATAGGAAATACATAACACATGGGTTGTCACAATAGCCTAATGTAATCAGTGTCGTGATTCGTTTGTCTTTGAGCGGTTGCCTTGCCTTCCATGAGAGCAATGTAGTTGGGCAAATGCAACACATTTGTATGATGTTCAACATACCCATCATGGTTTCGTGGTGTCGGCTCCTTTTCATAGGTTAGAGCCCTCTGATGCTTGACTCCAAAGCCCGCATGTCGCGCGCAGTCCTCACTTGGTTGGACAAATAGCCTAACCAACACAGCTGAACTAGCCCGCTCAACGAAGCCAATGCAGCCACTTTGCTCCTCGGCCAAACGGACTGCACTGCAGAGCTACTGCTTTGCTTCAAAGTCTTGTAAGTATGGAGTAGCCTTATCTCTCCTTATTTCAGTTGCATACCACGACTCAAAGTATATAAGCAAAGAAAAAGCACTGTAGTCTATTCAACAGATGACGACGGAAAAAGCCCATTGACCGCATATAGTCTAACATGAAAAAATAGACTTTAAAAATAAGTTTATATATTTTATCTGCGGTTTGAATCTAGAACAAGCAACACAATACGCTGATATTCCCAGTGTAAGCGTGTATTCCAGTCAGCAAGCGCCAGTGTATGCGTGAGATTCAACCAAGCGGATTACTGTTTTTTGCTGTAGCCTAAAGTATTTGCAGTGTTTCGCCTTTCTCGCTCTGTAGTCTAGTCGCAACTGGTCCTGATGAGAGAAAATGACTATTCGAGTGCTGGCAAATGCTCGTGCGCTCAGACTGCAAGACAAGGATATTCGGGATGCCCTCTCCCGGTCACATCGCGTGCCTCAGCAGTGTTGCCATCAAATGGATGGATAGGCCTACACAAACTAAATTAATTGAACATTTTACTATGTTTTTGCACAATTAACTATACGCTACTTCCTAGGGATGTAGGCTTAACGATCCACCGACAGGCTTGCGCATCCGTCCCGGGTTCAAATGTTTAACATCGGCAGAGTGCGTTGGGGACACCAAACCAATCCAAATGTAGCATGCATCGTCAGAAAATGATTGAAATGTTACGAATTGCCAGTTCACGATTTCTTTTGTTGCTCAAATTCCTTTATTTTTACCTTCCGAAAATACCTCTCATATTTTGAGACAACTGGGTCCTCTCCTTCAGTGTAAAACTAAGCATGTCATTATGTTGACAATCATTGATGTACTAGTCATTTTGTATGCAGAACAACACCAGGCAATATCTGTAGCCAAGTCAAACTGGGCGCAGTGCCAACGAGCACTAACCAATGAGAGGTAGGCCTATTTCTAAACTGGCACATCTGAACCCAAGGCCCCAACCGCTAGGGGGCCCCCATTGATTTTGTTAGCCACTCTCACGCAGATATAATTTTAACATTACATAAATTATGGCAAAATGTGTCGAATTTCAACTACACCCAATGGCAATTTTTTTTAAAATTGAATTAAACTGCAATTTTATCTTTCCAACCGCATGGCAAAATTAATTTAGTAGAATGCCGCTGGAGGGAAAAGCTGCCATTTTACCAGGTGTGCAATTTTTTGTATTTTTTTGCACTGATTGTAACTTTATTTGTACATAACTGAAAAGAGCTTCTGGACATCAGAACAGCTACCTCAATTTGGAGGAGGACTTCTACTTCAATGAGTCAGAGGTGAAAGACATATTGATTATCCCGGAGCAGGCCCAAATCCCTGACACTCGAAGAAGGAAAGAGACGGCGCTATAGAGGCCGGTGTGAGGGATAACTGTCGAGACTACATCGGAGAGTGGATAAACAGCCTCTACCCTCCATTCTGGTGAACGGGCAATCACTGGAGAATAAACTGGATGAGTGCCATTTGAGACTATCCTATCAACGATTACAATAGGTGTAGACCTACAGTTAAATGCTTACTTACAAGCCCTTAAGCAACAATGCAGTTTTAAGAAGAATAAAAAAAGTGTAAAAATAAATAAGAGTCAGTGTGCGGGGGTAGGGGTTAGTTGAGGTAATTGAGGTAGTATGAACATGTAGGTAGAGGTAAAGTGACTATACATGAATAATAAACAGAGAGTAGTAGCAGCGTAAAAATGGGGGTTGGGGGGACAATGCAAATAGTCCGTGTAGCCATTTGATCAGCTGTTCAGGAGTCTTATGGCTTAGGGGTAGAAGCTGTTAAGAAGCCTTTTGGACCTTTTGGACCTCTCTGCTACCGCTTGCCTTGCGGTAGCAGAGAGAACAGTCTATGGCTAGGGTGGCTGGAGTCTTTGTACATTTTTTAGGCCTTCCTCTGACACCACCTGATATAGAGGTCCTGGATGGCAGGAAGCTTGGCCCCAGTGATGTACTGGGCCATACGCACTATCCTTTGTAGTGCCTTGCGGTCAGAGGACGAGCAGTTGCTATACCAGGCAGTGATGCGACCAGTCTGGATGCTCTAGATGGAGCAGCTGTAGAACTTTTTTGAGGATCTGAGGACCCATGCCAAATCTTTTCAGTCTCATGAGGAATAGTCATTGTTGTGCCCTCTTCACGACTGTCTTGGTATGTTTGGACCATGATAGTTTGTTGGTGATGTGGACACCAAGGAACTTGAAGCTCTCAACCTGTTCCACTACAGCCCCGTCAATGAGAATGTCAGTGTGCTCTGTCCTCCTTTTCATGTAGTCCGCAAACATCTCCTTTGTCTTCATCACATCGAGGGAGAGGTTGCTATCCTGGCACCACACTGCCAGGTCTCTGACCTCCTCCCTATAGGCTGTCTCATCGTTGTCGGTGTGTCAATGGCAAACTTAATGATGGTGTTGGAGTCGTGCTTGGCCATGCAGTCATGGGTGAACAGGGAGTACAGGAGGGGACTGAGCATGCACCCCTGAGGGGCCCCCTTGTTGAGGATCAGTGTGGCAGATGTGTTGTTACCTACCCTTACCACCTGGGCGCTGCCCGTCAGGAAGTCCAGGATCCAGTTGCAGAGGGAGTGCAATAGAGATTGCGTCATCTGTGGATCTGTTAGGGCGGTATGCAAATTGGAGTGGGTCTAGGGTTTCTGGGATAATGGTGTTGACGTGAGCCATGACCAGCCTTTCAAAGCACTTCATGGCTACAGACGTGAGTGCTACGGATCGGTAGTCATTTAGGCAGGTTACCTTGGTGTTCTTGGGCACAGGGACTATTGTGGTCTGCTTGAAACATGTTGGTATTACAGACTCGGTCAGGGACAGGTTGAAAATGTCAGTGAAGACACTTGCCAGTTGGTCAACACATGCACGGAGTACACGTCCTGGTAATCCATCTGGCCCTGAGGCCTTGTGAATGTTGACCTGTTTAAAGGTCTTACTCACATCGGCATGATGCTCTCATGCATGCTTCAGTGCTGCTTGCCTTGAAGCGAGCAGAGAAGTTATTTAGCTCATCTGGTAGGCTCGTGTCACTGAGCAGCTCGTGGCTGTGCTTCCCTTTGTAGTCTGTAATAGTTTGCAAGACCTGCCACCTCCGACGAGCATCGGAGCCGGTGTAGTATGATTCAATCTTAGTCCTGTATTGACGCTTTGCCTGTTTGATGGTTCATCTGAGGGCATAGCCGGATTTCTTATAAGCGTCCAGGTTAGAGTCCCGCTCCTTGAAAGCGGCAGCTCTACCCTTTAGCTCAGCGCGAATGTTGCCTGTAATCCATGGCTTCTGCTTGAAGTATGTACGTACGGTCACTGTGGGGACGACATCATCGATGCACTTATTAATGAAGCCAGTGACTGGTGTGGTGTACTCCTCAATGCCATCGGAATAATCGCAAAACATATTCCAGTCTGTGCTAGCAAAACTGTCCTCATGATAAACTGTAGACCATACTATTTACCTAGAGAGTTTCCATCTATATTTTTCATAGCTGTCTATTTACCACCACAAACCAATGCTGGCACTAAGACCGCACTCAACGAGCTGTATAGGGCCATAAGCAAACAAGAAAATGCTCACCCAGAGGTGACTCCCCTAGTGGCTGGTGACTTTAATGCAGGAAAACTCAAATCTGTTTTACCTCATTTTTACCAGCATGTCACTAGTGCAACTAGAGATGATTAAACTCTAGATCAACTTTACTCCACACACAGAGACACATACAAAGCTCTCCCTCAATTTGACAAATCTGACCATAACTCTATCTTCCTGATTCCTGCTTACAAGCAAAAACTCAAACAGGAAGTACCATGTTAAACACTATTATTGAGTCCATGCAACTTACTTTGTGACTTGATCAGGACATTTTTACTCCTGAACTTAATTAGGCTTGCCATACAAAGGGGTTGAACACTTATTGACTCAAGACATTTCAGCTTTGAATTTTGTATTAATTTGTAAACATTTTGAAAAACACAATTCCTTTTTGGCATTATTGGGTATTGTGTATAGGTCAGTGAGAAAAAACATCTACATTTAATCTATTTTAAATTCAGGCTGTAACACAACAAAATGTGGATTAAGTCAAGGGGTGTGAATACATTCTGAAGGCACTGTACATCATTTACACACACAAGTCAGCTCTGGGTGGGGAACGACCAATGGGTGGGTATCCCTGTGGCTCTTGCTTTTATTTCACATCCATGGGCTTATTAACACTAAAGATAACAATTACATTATTAATACTACCTTCTTTTTTTCAAAAACAATGGCAATGGTAGCTATTCTATCTTGGAATTTGAAAGGCCTAAATTAACCTATTAAAAGTTCCAGCTGTCTTGATATCCCAGCAAGAAACCATATTGATATAGCAATGCTCCAAGAAACACACCTGCTCCAAAATAACTCACATAGAACAGAGAACCATTTGTACAAACTGGGTGCTGTTTCATCAACCCCAAACAAACCTAAAGGCGTAATCATAATGATACATAAGAAACTCTGAATTACCATGTTGGGTAAAGGCTAAGACCAAGAAGGCCGAATCACTTCCCTTAAGTGTATCCATAATGGAAAGATTGTGAATGCTCCAAATTCATATGATTCCAGGTTTTTTGATTGTCTGAAGAGGACATTGTTAGAATTAACTCAATTCCATCTGGTTATTGGGACATATATCTATGCAATTTTGGACATGCATAATGACCAATTACAATGCGGTCGATAACCCCCCGGAGTCTATGGGATGCCACCAAATGTTTTATAAAAAATAGGCCAGGGGTTATCTTTGTATGCATTTATTTGATTGTTTCTGTACCTGTAACCCCCCCCTCTGAAAAAGAAAAATGACAAAACGAAATGAAAAGTTGGTCAACCCAACGACAAAAACATGTGACACCAATCAAGCCAATTCAGCCATTAGGCAACACAGCCCAATCGAAGGATAACATTGGTCCCGTTCCTCTACTTAGACGTTGGATGCATCAACCAATGGTTGCATGCCACATTATCGACTGTGCCGTTGTGCACAAGATTGCTATACCATATGATGTGGTTAACTGATACTTCAAATAAGATCTGGAAGATCTGGAATGCGTTAGCAACATCTGAGCAGAGGAACACGACCATTGTGATGCCATCATGTTTTATTTTACTGTACTACTGATATTGATTACTACATTGTTGGGAAGATCTTGCATGAAAGGCATTTCAATGTATTGTACTTACTTTTTACCCCTTTTTCGTGATATCCAATTGGTAGTTACAGTCTTGTCCCATTGCTGTAACTCCCTTACGGACTCGGGAGAGGCAAAGGTCGAGAGCCATGCGTCCTCCGAAACACGACCCTGCCAAGCCGCACTGTTTCTTGACAAACTGCTCGCTTAACCCGGAAACCAGCCGCACTAATGTGTCAGAGGAAACACTGTACAGCTGGCGACCGAAGTCAGCGTGCATGCGCCTGGCCCGCCACAAGGAGTCGCTAGAGTGCGATGGGACAAGGACATCCCGGCCAGCCAAACCCTCCCCTAACCCAGATGACGCTGGGCCAATTGTGTGCAGCCTCATGGGTCTCCTGGTCGCGGCCGGCTGCGACACAGCCTGGGATCGGATCCGGGTCTGTAGTGATGCCTCAAGCACTGCGATGCAGTGCCTTAGACTGCTGCGCCACTCAGGAGCCCAAAACTTGAAACTTGAATGCAGAAAACATAGGTTGTGTTCCTCTGCTTAGACATTGCTGACGCATTCCAGATCTTACAACGCCTGGATGGGTATGTCACTTATCAGCTAACCACATAATATGTTATAGCAAATTGGTGCCCGACGGCACAGTCGATGACATGGCATGCAACCATTGGTTGATGCATGCAATGTCTGAGCAGGGGATCAAAACCATATACAGGGGAACTGATGACCCAGGAGAGATGACACATTGGAGGAATTACCATGAATAGGTGAGGGACGGAGAGGAATGGAGTTCAATCACAATATAATGTCCAAATCCAAATTGTACACTTGTAGTATTCAACCACATTTTGAACATCTTAATACTTATTTACATAATATACATATTGGAGACAAATAACCAACACATTTTAGTTAATTTTGTTTCTTTTGGAAACCAGGGTTTTAAAAAGTCTAATTCAGCTCATGTAATCACATCTCATTCTGGGATTGGAGCCCAGAGCAAATAGAAGATTTATACACGGACAATTAGAAATTAAAACATTGCAATTAGTCATGCTACGAGTGTATGAGTTGGTGCTAAGAATAGAGCAAATGTAAAATCATTACAATATTTTTCCTCTGACATGAAAACATGCCTTAAAGGAACAATATCAAGACATATTGTAAGAGTGAATATGAACAACAGTATTCAGACAGAATAGACAGAAGACTAGAGAGAAGAAACAGTATAGTATGATGTTCCTCCCACAAAATATTTTCAAAAATCTTTAACAATGAATCCGAGAGATAACTGGCCTGCCTGTCATGCAGCCTCCCTGACATGTCTGAAAATTGTTGTTTAATTCAACTGAACAACATTTCACTGTGATAAGGAGATAGAATGCCAAGTCATTCTTTCTTCCTTTCCCACCCCTGTAACAATTTCACTCAGCAATTTAGAGCACTGGGTTTCATTTGTAAAAAAAGATTTATCTCTGAAAATAAATTGTCTGGGATTCTTATTTCAGAGATTCAGATATTTTCTGCTCTAATCTTTTTCAGCAAAGTATTACAGTAAGCTGCTGTTGTGTATTTATTATCCCATGTAAAGCCAAATACACACAAAGTTTCAATTACCTCCCTAGTGTAGCCTACGCGTTCCTGTTTATGTTGCAGAAAAAATCTTACATGACCCATTTTCCACTCAAGGCTATTTCTGCGAGCATGTGATTGGGCAGTTAAGAGGATGCAAGGCATGCAGAATGATCAAAGTTATATTTGTGTATTTCCCAAAACAAGTGTTATTTCTAAGTGTGTATGGGGAGGAGTAACTTGTTGCGTGTTATTCTTTAGGCACTGGGAATTTACATTTCTAAATATGACAATAATTATAAGGAGACACATTTTTTGAGTTATCTATTTGTGTGCATCAGTATTACATTTTGTCCCAAGAGTAGTGTTGCAAAACTACTGGTAATCTTCAGTCATTTTTGTAATTTACAGAAAATCTATGGCAATCTATTGTAACTTTGGTAATCTATACCTGAATAACTTTTTAAACATTTATTCATATATAGTATAATGTTTGTAAATATCTGAGTCAATATTATCCACAAGTTTATAGTAAATAAACCATATGGTTCAACAGAAAATAGCCTTGTTAATGAAAAATGCATCTAAATCAACAATGGCATTATTTTCATTGAACTCTGCAACTAATGACTTTTTCACAACTGCCACCAGTTTTATGCCAAAATATTTACAATAAATGCATATTGACATAGTTAAATAAATAAGAGTGTAAAAAATAATATAAAGGATATTTCATTCCGAAACCCTCACAAACATCAATGGTACTCACTAAATTGGTGGTTTATATTTATTATGTTTTACAACTTAGCCATTCTGTTTTATATTTCAAAAAATCATCTTATTGAATTATTTCAGACATTTTACATGTGATAAGGCCACACAGAGGGCCCAAGATAGTTAGACACATGTGATAATCTGAAGTACCCAAAAGGACCACTCAGAGAGATAAGATAACTCCCCAAGTGACATGCCTAATCAAATACATTTGATCAACATACAATACCACCTGCTAGTTTCTGGGTCAATAGTCCCCAAATGTAATGATGAATATACTTTTATTCCACATGTCACTTACTCCTCAGTCACAAGTTCACAACAAACATTTCTAAAGGCAACAAGGCCTTTTTTGTTTCCCAAAGCGACCGTGCATGCATGCTCACCTCACTCTGCGACCAGCACTGCCTCCAAATTGTCTCCCATGAAACTTTAATGACTGTCTGTGACTGAGCCCTGAATAATTGAACAAGGGAAAGACCTTTCCTGGATAATGAATCCCACTGTAACACATTATGTAAATATATAAATAAGAATACAATTAGGTAAAACAAAGAAACATTGGAAACAGTAGTGATGGGCTGCAGGAGACTGGATAAAACTGACACTCTGGCTTACTATAATTACAATGAGGGCTACTCGGACTCAGGGAATGTCTGGTTCAGGCTTGTAATTACCTTAAGGTCTCCCTTATTCTCTTCCATGTTCATACCAAGGTCTGTCCTTGTTCTCACTAATTGTGTTCCATCTTCTTCTTGTACTGCATATATGAAAAACAAACTAGAAAAATGGCAAACTGCGTTTTTTAAACTGTTACTTCTGTTCAAATGTCAGCAGGCTCACAGTCTCATGGCTCATTCAAAGCCAGTCAGTCATTTATTTTTAGCTGGTGCAGTCATTAGGTTATAGACCTGTACTGGATGATAAGTATGCAGGGCTTAGACACTGGAACCTGTCTCTGAGTACAAATTAAGCCATGCATTCCAGTATCTCTAGATCTGTCATCTTTACTTCCCTTCCGTCTGGGACCCTGTGATCAAATTACCGTTGATGTGTTACAGCACTCTCTACAAGTTTTTTTACCTTGGTACCGGTCCTCCTTCTGAAGGCTCATACTCTTCTGCCCTCACAACCGAGAGAGCAACGGGAAGAACGTGAATATGGACTGTGTACCACTGTGTGCAGCACTTGGAGAAAAACAATCTCTCCAAGTTAACCTTTCTTCATTTAAATGTGAAGCCATGCAGAGGAAGTGACCAAAAGAATGTGGCCTTGGGGCAGCTACTGAGACCCGAGTCTAAGTAGACCAATTCAGGCCTCCTGTTTACCTGCACAAATAGTTGTTTAGACTAATTCAGTTTCATTCTGGCATGTAGCTTAAGGAGTAGTCCAGGATGTTTGAACTTGTTAGATGGTTCCTTGCCCTGAAAGTAAGCAGTCTGTGCCAAAATAACTGAACCATGGATTAGATTTTCTTTTAAAACCACAAACTAACCCTCAATGGAAGTGATAGGGGCATGTGCAGTGTCTATAGAAATCTACACCCATTGAACTTTTCACATTTTGCTGCCTTAATATCTTAAAAGGGATTAAATGATCTAGATTTTCCCTACAGATCTACTCCACATTTTCAGTGACTCGGGTATTCCTCCTAAAACTGGGATAGGGTTTATTTTTCTGCAGGACAATTACAAAAAAGAAAATGCAGAAGACAGAATGGATTTCCAAGAGGTGTTGAGTGTTCCTAGCACACAAGGCGGCTGAAGGGAGGACGGCTCATAATAATGGCTGGAATTTAGCAAATGGAATGGCATCAAACAGATGTAAACCATGTGTTTGATGTCATTCCACTCCAGCCATTACCACGAGCCCCTCAATTAAGGTGCCACCAACCAGTGGTGGAAAAAGTACCCAATTGTCATAGTTCAGTAAATGTAAAAGACACCTTAATAGAAAATGAGAATAAATCAAGTAATATTTTACTGGCTGAGTTTAAGTCTGAAAGTATTTGGTTTTAAATAGTACTTAAGTGCCTCTTGGTAGGCAGTCATTGTAAATAAGAATTTGATCCTAATTCACTTGTATAGTTAAAAGGTTACATTTTAAAAAACAAAGTTAAAATGTCAGTCAAAATTCCATTTATTAATAAGAAAAGACCATAATTCTCGTTTTTAAAACGTATGGGTAGCCAGGGACGCACGTCGACATTTACAAACGAAGCATATGTTTAGTGAGTCCGCCAGATCAGACGCATTAGGGAGGTTCTCTTGATAAGTGCGTGATTTGGACTATTTTCCTGTCCTGCTAAGCATTCAAAATGTAACGAGTACTTCTGGTTGTCAGAGTAAAAAGCACATCTTTTCTTCAGGAATGTAGTGAAATAAAAGTTGACCCACAAAAAATGTGGCTAAGGTTTAAATATTACTATCCATCAACAATCTCCAACCATATTGGAGAAATTGACAAAAACAATGGCTGTTGCCCTAAGAGTTGTGCGAAGTTGGTAGAATCTTAATGCAAATGACTCACAGCTGAAATGGCTGCAGAAGGTGCGTTCACCAAGAATAAACTCTTATCCAATTATGATATTTCAGTGTTTATTTTGTTAATTTGGAACATTATAACTTTCCTTCACTTTGAAAATGTAGGTAGGTTGTGTAGATCTGTAGGAAAAAACAATTTAATCCCTTTATAGATTTAATTAAGGCAGATTTATTTATATTTTTTTAAGTTCGAGGTGCAGACTTTCTATGGGCACTAAGCAAATCACCTAAAATCAACTCAATATTTGGTTAGCTGTAACCTAGGTGCATGTAAATAAAAACTATCTTGTGGTGGCTAAAGTCAGCAGAAGTTGTCGTGGCTGTTTAAAGAACCGAACCATGGATTAGTTTCCCCTGGCCCATAGACTACTTTCAGGGTGAAGAACCATCTAACATAAAGTGGAAAAATCCTGAACTACTCCAGTAATTACCCTAGTGATCCTCCATCTCTGGAATTGTCAAAAGGGATATCAGTTTAAATTTTCAAACTGTGTGGATTTAGAAAGCTCTTACAATGATGAGTCATGAATGGACAATCTCCTCAATCAAAAACTGCAATCTTTAGTTCAAAATAGTCTGAAAATTATTAAATGGAAGAAACTGAACATCAAGACCACCTTGCATAGAGAACGTTTCAAATCCTCCATTGTCAAAACATGGACAATCTTAAACAAAATGGTGCAAGCATGCCATCTGCTGTTATATCAGAACATTTGAAACTGCAAGTCATATTACAAAAAAGAAAGCTGGTTGAGTTGAGTCTTATTCAAGAAACAGCTCTTTATTTTAAACAATAAAACATTTAATCAAATTGATCAAAGCTAAAATTGACTGACAAATACAATTGAAAACAATGAAAATATTTCCAACGTTGAAATATAGACAATGATTAGTACAATTAGGTAAAACATTTACTGTTGTTTGCATACATCAGATTGCTTTGGTGACAGAGGCCACCATTCGTCCTTTTTATCCACACTTGCATCTGAAAAGATAAGACCAAATCAGCCAAAACAATACGAAATAAAAAACAATGCAGAACCAAAGCAAGCCTGGTATAGGTTAAAATACCAAAGATAGCGTTAACGTTAGTAACAGTGATGAAGTGTTATCACAATTTTGTTACCAACCCTTATACCTCACTCCATTACACCAGTATGTGACAAGTGACATTAACAGCCAGATGAGGTGTTTGTGCTCCAATTAGCAATAACACTTTTATCACAAACACTCAGATTACACCAATTACCCTCTTCTGCACTTCCAGCAGCCTCAATTTCTGATATGGGAATACCCGCAACCTCTGGTAAAACATGTCATTTCATTAAGGCCAACTGCTGTTTGGTGACTGGATACAAACTGAAATTGTAAGGTAAAGTCAAGTAAATTTGAACGTAGTTACCTTGAATGGTTCCAAGGTTGGAGTTATCAAAAAACTGCTTGGGACAGTTGATCGACATGGATTCAGAGCCTGGACGGACATCGAAGAACTTGCTCTTGGGAGAGTCTAGGAACTTCTTGGGAGAGTCAATTAACTTCTTGGGAGAGTTGAGGAACCTCTTGGGAGAGTTGAGGAACTGCTCAGAATTCATGGGAAGGCGGTGTTTTGTAGGAGTACATGGAGACAGAGGCTTGTCTACCACGTCCCTCTTCTTCTCCTTCAGCTTAATTGCTCTAGCCTTCCACTTTGTGATCTCTCCTTGCTGAGTGGACACAAGGCTGTCAAAACAGAGACAAAACAGCAGAGGTCAGTGATATGAGCTCGCAAGAACAGCCAAAGCATTACAGTAATCTTACAGATCCATATCCACCTCTCCAATTCAGAAATTTTGCTCTGTAGCCTTTTCAGTTCCTCCTCAAGTTTGTTCTTTTCAAGGAGAATGTTGCTTTGGACTGTGCGTCCTCTGGCGGTTATCAGTCTGGCATGCAGATCCTGTCCCTCATTGACTGCAATAGAATTAAACATCTCAAATTAGGGGTCATCTAAATATTAACTTGCTGTTTTGGGGTAATCTCAAATTCTATGAATAGATTTACATGACTTTTCTCCCTCCTGTTGTGATCTTCTCAGAGTCTCCTTCAGCGTCCTCAGAGCGTCCTCCTTGTGGTTCAGGACCGTCGTCATCCTGAGTAACCTGAGGGGGAAAATGCAGAACGTCCTAAACATGCATCTTTTCCAATGACTCCGGGAGAGATACTCAAATTCAGCAGTGGTACAAATCAGACAAACAAAGAAAGAATACAAATTTCTATGACATAGGAGGGCATGATTAAAGAAATTAGGCCCTACTCTTCTTGGTGTTTAGAGGATGATGCAGTCATCTCCAACTCCATTTTCAAAACTTTAGCATTCAGCTCTTCAAGCTCAAGAGCACTAGGTGATGCTCTTCTCTTAGCCAGAACCTATACCCCAAAAATAAAACAACTTTATACAGTATTGAACACACCCCACATAAAATACAAATAAAAGCTCAGGGGTGAAATTCCACCTTGCGCCAAACCTTACTTCCGTCTCTCTGAGTTTCTCTTTTAGGATTTGAATAGAGCCCTCCCTGTCCTTGACTTGTGCACAAGCATCCTGAAGCTCAGTTTGTAGTAGCTGGGTGGCTTGTTTGTGGTTTGAGACGCTATCAGCAGCTTTGATCTGGTCCTCTTCCAGCTGCTCAACTCTCATCTGCATTTCCTGCAAACACAAAACATACCTGTTGTAAACTTTGTAAGTCGCTCTGGATAAGAGCGTCTGCTAAATGACTTAAATGTAAATGTAAACTAATCATAGGTTCACTTAGAAAAATGGAAATCATCCATGAGATTGAAAAGTAGTTAAAATGGTACCTTGATTTCTCCATCCAACTGCTGACGTTGCAGGGCAAGTTGCTGGTTGTCCCTCAGCAGGTCAGCTTCAGTCTTGACGGAGGCACGCTCCAGTATCTGCAGTAGAGTAGAGGTCTTACTCCTCTCTTCTTTCAGCTGACTGTCAGCCTGTGCTCGGACCACGCCTAGCTCTTTGAGCAAACCACATCGCTCATCTCGCAATCCCTGCAAGGCAAGAGGAAAAACCATTCAGACAAACCATGATCAACCTCAGCGATACAATTGACATTCTGTATGTGGTAACTAAGACTGGAGAATATTGATGGGGTTAACTACCGTACCTGGAGAGCCAGTGTGTTGGCCTGTGCCAAAGCAGAGCGCCGGGCCAGCTCTCGCTCCAGGAAGTTCTCCACTGCTGCTGAGTCCGGTGAGTGGACCATGCATAGAGCATTCAGCTTCTCGTTGCTCCTCTCTCGCACCCTCAGCTCCTCTGACACTGCCGCTGGGTGAGCAGCCAGGCTCTCCTCAAGCTTCTTCAAAACACTGTTCATTTTCTTATAACATGATACAAGACGATTAGTTTCACAACATACAATATAAAGATATAATTTGTTTCATTTTACAGACAAAACCCAACTATGCAGTAATGTGAGGCCCACCCACCTGGAGGTAACCTTCTCTCCTGTCCAACAGCTCTGACAGTCTCTCATCCCAGACTCCAAGGAGGTCATTCTCAACCACCTTGACTGAGTGACTGGGTGCCTGGGCTCTACAGAGGAGCAGGTCCTGGAGTCTCCTCTCCTCAAATACAGCCAAGTCATTCTGAACCAGGGCTTCAACGTGGGTTTTGTAATCCTTGGCACACAGCTTCAGCAGCACCTAAAATGATTTCACTCAATTTAGCAAAAACTGTTTACTATTGCAGTTGAACTTTAAATAGCAACTATGACAAACATGTGATTATTCGTACCTTTGTATCCCACACTGCGTTAGTGATCTGGACAGTAGATCTATTGATATTGCTATAGATCTTTTTTGTGGGCTTTGGAAGAAGGGGCAACAGTTTCAGTATCATGACTTCTTCAACTTGTGTGACATCGACCAGGGGCCCATGTCCAGGCTTAGAAGCACCATTGATAACAAGCTGGATCCTCACGAGGGACACCTGCAATGGGATAGAATAATTGCTTTTATTATGCTGCCATCGAATGAAGCATTTGTAAAGATTTTGAAATCTACACGGAACAAAAATATAAAAAACGCAAAGGGTTGGTTCCATGTTCCAGATGCACAAAAAATGTATTATTTCATGCACAAATTTGTTTACGTCCCTGCTAATGAGCATTTCTCCTTTGCCAAGATAATCCAACCATCTGATAGGTGTGGCATATCAAGAAGCTGATTAAACAGCATGATCAATACACAGGTGCACTTTGTGCTGGGGACAATAAAAGCCCACTAAAATGTGCAGTTTTGTCACACAAGGTCACAGATGAGGGAGCGTGCAATTGGCATGCTGACTGCAGTAATATCCACCAGAGCAGTTGCCAGAGAATTTAATGTTAATTTCTCTACCATAAGCTGCCTCCGTCTTTTTTGAGAAATTGCCAGTATGTCCAGCCGGCCTCACAACCGCAGACCATGTGTATGGCGTCGTGTGGTCGAGCAATTCGCTGATGTCAAAGTTGTGAACAGACAGAGTGCCCCATCGTGGTGGTGGGGTGATGGTACGGGCAAGAATAAGCTACAGATAAAACACAATTGGATTATATCAATGGCAATTTGAATGCACAGAGATACCGTGATGAGATCCTGAGGCCCATTGCCGTGCTATTCATCCGCCGCCATCACCTCACGTTTCAGCATGATAATGCACGGCCCCATGTCGCAAGGATCTGTACACAATTCCTGAAACCTGAAAATGTCCCAGTTCTTTCATGGCCTGCTTACTCACCAGACATGTCACCCATTGAGCATGTTTGAGATGTTCTGGATCGAAGTGTACAACAGTGTGTTCCAGTCAATATCCAGCAACTTCGCACAGCCATTGAAGAGGAGTGGGACAACATTCCACAGGCCACAATCAAAAGCCTTATCAACTCTTTGCGAAGGAGATGTGTCGCGCTGCATGAGGCAAATAGTGGTCACACCAGATACTGACTGGTTTTCTGAGCCACGCCACTACTTATATATATCTTTTTTTTTTTAAGGTTTCTGTGACCAGCAGATGCATGTCTGTATTCCCAGTCATGTGAAATCCACAGATTAGAGCTTAATTTATTTAAACTGACTGATTCTCTTAGGTGAACTGCAACTCAGTGAAATCTTTGAAATTGTTGCGTTTACATTTTTTGTTCAGTATAAAATCAAGTTCTAGCCCACCTGGAGCTTCTGCATTGAAGCTTCGAGTCTGGAGCACAGTCCCTCTCCTGCCCTGGTGGTACAACAGCTGGTGCTCTGCTCCAGGTTATTGATCTGCTCTGTCAATATGGAGATGGTTGCGTTCGCGTCACTAAGCATCTGGAATGGGGGGGGGAAGTTAATTTGAAAAATGCCACAGCAATTTCAGACAGAGCAGAAGGAATTACTTTTTATCCAATACAATGAAAAACAAACCTTGTGTGAGGTGTCTGCTTCGACTTTGAAGTGAAACTGTCCTTCTTTGAAACCTTTACATTCCTCCTCCAGCTGCTTCATCTGAGGGAAATGCAAAGTAAACATTTAAAGCCATTTTAGCCAAAACCACATGTACCAAAACCTCATTCAAGCTTGGTTCCTGACTCACGTTATGAATCTGCTTCCGAGTTCAGAACAGTCATACAGACTCTCACCATGTCTATACTGTACTCAAGGTTGTTCTTCAGATGGCTCCTTCCATCTTTCATAAACTATCTTTGAAAGACAGCGTAGTTTCTGTTTTTGCTGAGTTAATATAGTTTAACTACGTCTCACTTGTTGTTTCAGTTTGGCCTCTTGTTGTTCGCTCTCAGCCTGCTGTTGTGAGTTCAGACGTTGCTGCTGTTCTAATGTCCTCTGGACTTGTATGACCTGGGGCGAGATTACGCTTTTTAAAATTCTATCTATAAAAATGCACATTTTAAAACTAATAGTCCTATAAATAATTCTGACTCACCATCTCCATATTTTCCTGCAGGTCTCCCTGAATCTGGGACCTCTCATCTCTCATGTGTGTGCCTTCTTCCTGTAGCTGCTGCATCTGAACAAAATGTGACAAAACAGTAAACAAGCAACTATAAGACACCATCACCTGGATGAGTAGAGGCTTTTACTGACATGGGCTGTTTGTTGTTCCTCCTGGACTTTGAAGGACTGGTTCAAAGAAATCCCATTCAGGGGTCAAATAAATTATGTTGACTTCTTGAGAAAAATTAGAGAATTTAAGTCACTCACCATCTCCACATTGTCCTCCAGGTCTCTCTTGAGCTGGTTCCTCTCCTCTCGGTCTCCCTCCAGTATCTCCTGGAGCTTGTCTCTCTCTCCAGTCAGTGAGGTCACAGTAGAGAGCAGCTTCTCCAACTGCCCTGCATGATTCTGAGAGCTGTCCGTCTTCTCAGACAGGAGACGCTCTCTCTCAGCTCGCACAGACTCAAGCTCCTCATTCAGCTGCTTAGTCTTTATCAGGGGGGAAACAGGTGAAATGTTTCATCAATATGCATGTGAGCTGAAGAAGCTACATGTCAAAAAGGGAAAAAGGCTATTAACCTGCTGTTCTAGAAGAGACTCCTTCTGTAAACTTTGGCTCTCAAGGTCAGAGTTCACTTGTCTCTGTTGTCTGAGCTCCTCTTGGATGGAATGGAGAAGTCCTGAGTCTCTGCAGCCTAGAATAAAGCTAACGTGTAGACTTGGAGCACACTTCAAAGTCAGAGGATTGGTTAAGTGGAAAACATTTGGCCATGGCCTCACCATCTCCAGATTTTCCTGCAGGTCACCCTTCAACTGACACCGCTCCTGTGTCATGGTTTCCAGTTCCTCTCCTAGCTGCTGTAGCTGTATAAAAGTTAAACATTTAAATACAAATGAAAATTATCCAGTGTTTGAAAAATATTCTATCACCACCATATGAAATTATTGACAGAGACTAACTTGCTGCTGAAGTTGAGCCTCTTGATGTTCCCTCTCAGTCTGTTGCTCTGAGTTCAGATGTCGCTGCTGTTTCAACTCCTCCTGGAATTTGATGGACTGGTTTGAAGATATACATATTCATGGGTCAAATAAGTAATAAAATCAACAATGTGATTGTAGAATTTAAGTCAAGACTCACCATCTCCACATTGTCCTCCAGGTCTCTCTTGAGCTGGTTCTCTCCTCTCGGATTCCCTCCAGTATCCCTGGAGCTGGTCTCTCTCTCCAGTCAGTGAGGTCACAGTAGAGAGCAGCTTCTCCAACTCCTCTGCATGATTCTGAGAGCTTCTGTCTTCTCAGACAGGAGAAGCACACGCTCAGCTCGCACAGACTCAAGCTCCTCCTTCAGCTGCTTCATCTGAAGAGTAGGTTAGCATTCATATTAGAATCTACACTTCGATTGATGTGACAATGAAATCTGTTGTGCAAGTAAAAGCACATTTTACCTGACTTTGCAGCTCTCTAGATTTGCAGTCTCCGTAGGTTTCATATTTTCCTCTTGATGGTGTATCTTTTCAAGTGCCACCCGTAGTTCCTCCTGGTTTTCAATCATCTGCAAAATATAAAACGTAACTTGTAATATAAAAAGCTTCTGATTGCAATTAGTGTGCGCATTGTTAAACATTCTGTGTAATCTATCACTCACCATCTCCACATTGTCCTCCAGGTCTCTCTTGAGCTGGTTCCTCTCCCTCGGACTCCTCCAGTATCTCCTGCAGCTGGTCTCGCTCTTCAGTCAGTGAGGTCACAGTAGAGCGCAGCTTCTCCAACTCCTCTGCATGATTCTGAGAGCTGTCTGTCTTCTCAGACAGGAGACGCTCTCTCTCAGCTCGCACAGACTCAAGCTCCTCATTCAGCTGGCTTAGTCTTTATCAGGGGGGAAACAGGTGAAATGTTTCATCAATATGCATGTGAGCTGAAGAGGCTACATGTCAAAAAGGAAAAAGGCTATTAACCTGCTGTTCGAAGAGACTCCTTCTGTAAACTTTGGCTCTCAAGGTCAGAGTTCACTTGTCTCTGTTGTCTGAGCTCCTCTTGGATGGAATGGAGAAGTCCCTGAGTCTCTGCAGCCTAGAATAAAGCTAACTGTTAGACTTGGAGCACACTTCAAAGTCAGAGGATTGGTTAAGTGGAAAACATTTGGCCATGGCCTCACCATCTCCAGATTTTCCTGCAGGTCACCTTCAACTGACACCGCTCCTGTGTCATGGTTTCCAGTTCTCTCCTAGCTGCTGTAGCTGTACAAAAGTTAAACATTTAAATACAAATGAAACTTATCCAGTGTTTCAACAATATTCTAACATCACCATATAAAATCATGACAGAGACTAACTTGCTGCTGAAGTTGAGCCTCTTGATGTTCCCTCTCAGTCTGTTGCTCTGAGTTCAGATGTCGCTGCTGTTTCAACTCCTCCTGGAATTTGATGGACTGGTTTGAAGATATAACATATTCATGGGTCAAATAAGTAATAAAATCAACAATGTGATTGTAGAATTTAAGTCAAGACTCACCATCTCCACATTGTCCTCCAGGTCTCTCTTGAGCTGGTTCCTCTCCTCTCGGACTCCCTCCAGTATCTCCTGGAGCTGGTCTCTCTCACCAGTCAGTGAGGTCACAGTAGAGAACAGCTTCTCCAACTCCTCTGCATGATACTGAGAGCTGTCTGTCTTCTCAGACAGGAGACACTCTCTCTCATCTTGCACAGACTTTAGCTCCTTATTCAGCTGCCTTATCTTTGGGAATGGTTTTGGAGATAAAAAATATCTTCAACCTGCACATTGGTTGCATTTAGGTAGTGCATCGTGGCGACAACTGACTAAGAACCTCACCTGGTTTTGCAGCTCTCCTAGACAGGACGTATTCTCTGGAACATCTATGTTGTTCAACCTTGTCTCAACATCTGCATTCTGAGTCTGAAGTTGTTGGATTTTCCCCTGTAGCGATTTGATCTTCTCTTGAGCCCCCCTTAGTTCCTCTTGATTCTCAATCATCTAAAACAATGGTTAAAAAATTAATTGCATTAACATGCACACATTTCAAAAAGTAGAGTAAGAGCAGATTACTGATTCAAATCTTTATGCAACAAGCACATTTCAATCTCACGTCTCTTATGAATTAATGCAGTGTATAATATTTCAGCACCATCTCTACATTGTCCTGAAGGTCAGTCTTCAGCTGGCTCCGCTCCTCTTTAACAGCTTCCAGTCGCTCCTCTAACTCCTTCACTGCCTCTAGTTGCATCTATCGGCAACAATGTAAAGCAATAATTAACAAATACAGTTGAACCATGGTGTTCGGCATCACCCGAATATACACAGTGTACAAAACATTAAGAACATCTTCCTAATATTGAATTGTGTCACCCACCGCCATTTGGGCCCTCAGAACAGCATCAATTCGTCGGGGCATGGACTCTACAATGTATCGAAAGCGTTCCATAGGGATGCTGGCCCATGTTGACTCCAATGCTTCCCACAGATGTGTCAAGTTGGCTAGATGTCCTTTAGGTGGTGGACCATTCTTGACACACGGAAAACTGTTGTGCTTGAAAAACGCAGCAGCGTTGTAGTTCTTAAATATTTTGTCATGCCATTCACTCTCAATGGCACACATACACAATCCTTGTCTCAAGGCTTAAAAATCCTTCTTTAACCGGTCTCCTCCCCTTCATCTACACAGATTGAAGTGGACTTAACAAGTGACATCAATAAGGGATCATAGACTAACCAGGTGAAAGCTATGTCATGAAAAGAGGTGTTCTTAATGTTTTGTGCACTCAGTGTATAAACAATGACTTACCTGCAAACGTAGGTCAGTCTCCTGATGTTCTCTATGGGGCTGGTGTGCAGAGTTCAGATGTTGCTGTCGAACAAATACATGTATTCTGTCAATCCACGTGGATACACAAAATATGATAAAAGTAGAAAGTATGGATTTCAATAGATATAAAAGTAACTCAGACTCACCATCTCCACATTGTCCTCCAGGTCTCTCTTGAGCTGGTCCCTCTCCTCTCGGATTCCCTCCAGTATCTCCTGGAGCTGGTCTCTCTCTCCAGTCAGTGAGGTCACAGTAGAGAGCAGCTTCTCCAACTCCTCTTGCATATTCGGAAGGCGTTCGGTCTTCTCAAACAAGGAGACGCTCGCTCTCAGCTCGCACAGACTCAAGCTCCTCCTTCAGCTGCTTCATCTGAAGAGTAGGTTAGCATTCATATTAGAATCTACACTTCGATTGATTGTGACAATGAAATCTTGTTGTGCAAGTAAAAGCACATTTTACCTGACTTTGCAGCTCTCTAGATTTGCAGTCTCCGTAGGTTTCATATTTTCCTCTTGATGGTGTATCTTTTCAAGTGCCACCCGTAGTTCCTCCTGGTTTTCAATCATCTGCAAAAATATAAAACGTAAACTTGTAATATAAAAAGCTTCTGATTGCAATTAGTGTGTGCATTTTCAAAATAGTGTATTTAATCGATCAATCACCCACCATCTCACTTTGTCCTCCAGGTCTCTCTTGAGCTGGTTCCTCTCCTCTCGGATTCCCTCCAGTATCTCCTGGAGCTGGTCTCTCTCTCCAGTCAGTGAGGTCACAGTAGAGAGCAGCTTCTCCAACTCCTCTGCATGATTCTGAGAGCTGTCCGTCTTCTCAAACAGGAGATGCTCTCTCTCAGCTTGCCCAGACTCAAGTGCATCACTCAGCTGCATCATCTTTGAGGAGAAAAAAAAGGTAAGATCTAATTGTTTTTTTACAAAACGATTGAAGAAACATACTACTAAAATGAAACAGTCAAATAAACTAACCTGCTGTTCTAGAAGAGACTCCTTCTGTAAACTTTGGATCTCAAGGTCAGCGTTCACTTGTCTCTGTTGTCTGAGCTCCTCTTGGATGGAATGGAGAAGTCCCTGAGTCTCTGCAGCCTATAGGAGGAGAGAGTAATATCACATTAATATAACTGACACTTCATGTTTTTGTTTACAGTTAGCTACACCATCAAAGCGCAGCGGTTGGATGAACAAAAACACGGACATAGCCTCACCATTTCCATATTTTGCTGCAAGTCACTGTTCAACTGGCTCCTTTCCTCTGTCATGGTCTCCAATGCAGCTCGTAGTTCCTGTATCTGTGCAAATGAGAAAGATAACAATTTAAAATCTCCCATTTAAAAATGATCCCAGGCCATAACTTGTATAAAGACACTGACTTGTAGCTGATGTTGATCATCTTGTTGGGTACATGACTGCTGTTCTGAGTTCAGATGCTGTTGCCGTTTTAGTTCTGCCTGGACCTGTATCACCTCCTCACTCAGCTGCCTTATCTGAAATACAAATTAACCAAATAAATTGTAAATACCTACTGTAAGGAGACGGCTGAAATTAGTTGTTTTGAGAGGCACTGCACCTGATCTTGGTGTTCCTGGGATAAATTGTCATATTTTTCCTTGGATGATTCACTGTCAGCAAGCTTCTCCTCCAACTCTTTCATGACTTGTTGCATTCCACACAATTGATCTTCAATTGATGCGCGATACTGTTCATTCTCCTTCAGCTAAATAAAAAAATACATTGTTGGAGGACAGCCTTATAGAAGATTCAACAAACACATTCAAGATCATGTGATTTAACAAGGACTAAAGACCAATTTACTCTCAGGGTGGACTGTTCCACAGTAGTCAGAAGCTGACTGTTCTCCAGAGAGGAGCGCGCCAAGTCCTTATGGAAAGTCTCCAGTTGCTCAGTGATGTCGGTGCACTGCTGGGTTAGGTCATTTTCCCTCAACTCTGCTTTGCTCAGGTCATCTTGAAGTTTGACTAGCTGCTCCTGGGAGCTCTGGACATGTTCTCTGAATTGATGAGCTTCCTCCTCACTGCAGGCCTTAGCAGACAACAGCATGTCTCTCTCTTTTTGGACTGCACAGAGCTCCTCCGTGAGATCACATACCTGAACAGCCAGAGGACATTAATTAAAAGATAAGACTTCTCTTAAAAAATACAAGTCTCTGTTGCTCTACGTCAGGGATCTTCAACCAATTTTTTTCTTGGGCGGATGGTCAGGGGGCCGGAACATAATTTGTAGACTACAAATTGACCGCAAGAAGACCAAAACAATCATTTAAAACATTTGTATACGATCACATACTATTATGTGTGGGAATACATTGGAACAGAATTCCAAAATTAAAATCAGTTGAACATGATTTGCTGGTGTTTTTACCATATTCTATGTCCAACATTTTCTATATATATATATATTTTTTCTTCTTACAATACTTGAGCGGCCAAATTATAAACATTTGGGGAACTGTTCTACATCGTATCAAACAGGTTTACCTGCTTCATCAAACTGTTGACTTTATCTGGAAGATCCTGCAGTGCACTCAAATCCTCAATCTTAGCTTGTAGGGTTCTCTCATCTTCATGAGACATCTCCAGCTCTTTCTTCAGGTCAGCAACTGTTTTCTCAAGTTCAATGCGGTCTATGAGATCTAAACAAAAAGAGGACACCCCATGTTAGATAGGTCATTCAATAACTACATGGCAAATAAATTAAAGGCTGGAGAAGAGTAAATACTATACAAAAGACAACCAACATTACAAACTTTTGGGAACTTTTCCATCCAGAAGAGTAGTAAGCTTGGTGTTCTCCTCAAAGGCTCCCTGTAACTCCCTCTGAAGGTCAACCTGCATCTTTTTGAAGCTCGATTTTTCTGTCTCCAACTGATGGCGAAGGCCATTCACCTGAGCTTCCATCCTCTCAAAGCCAGCAGTTAGAGTCACCTGAAAGCAAGGCCAGAGCATAAAGTTAGGGGTAATACAACATGATAATGGTCAATCTATGGAGTGCAGTTTGCATTTAAATACAGGCTGCAAACTGACATATTGGCACTGAAGTAGGGGAAACTTACAGCCCTCTCTTTGAGTGAGATATTTTCACTGCGCAGGTGGGCCCACTCCTTCTTAGTGTCACGGCTCAACCCCTCAGCATCGTCCAGAGAGCGTCGCAGCTGCTTCACTTCTTGGACCAAGTCAACGTCACTCTTAAGAGAAAAGTATGATGGCTATGTTACACCAGGGTGGTGCTGCAACATCACCCATTGTGAACACATCAAGAACAAATCAATTAACAAAAATTAATGTACCGATCTTTGTAGTTCCTCTGCCCAGTCGCCTTTCTTTTTCAGCTCCTCAGACATTGCCACCAGATTAGCCTAGGGATGGATCAGATTTGGCAAATCAATCAAACAGCCATGCAACCCAGCACTCATTGACAAAACAGACCCACATACAATAAATCTTGTTAGATGCAGCTTTTTGCTTCTGCCTAAACATTTCGTAGTTTTACCTCAAGCTCTTGAGATTTGCATCCCGAGGCCTCCATGGCCTTCTTTAAGGAGGAAATGTCATTCAGTAGTTCTTTCTGTAGAGTTAATAAAAGCCAATGAGTGCAAAGCTACAAACCAGCCAGGGAGCATTTCAGAAGTGCTAGTCATCTTAATGACTTCTAATAAGTCCCTAAGATATATTTATGGGCTTGCAATTGGCTTATACCATAGATAGTACATTCCAATTTTAATTACTACATTGAAATAAGGTCAACCTGTTGGTTATATAACTTTTGCCATCTCTAGGCAATCTATGCAGCAGTCTATAACCTCATATTCTCTTTTGCTCTCCTCTTCCAAAGAATTGAACTCATCCATCTCTTTCTTCTCCTCCATCTCCTGAAGAAGTGCAGCCTTTTCTTTCTTCAAGTTTTCAGTCTGTTCCATTAGGATGTTGAGCTCCTGCTTGAGATAATCACGCTCAGTAGAAACCATTTCCTGTCAACAGACAGCATGGTGAGGTGAGAGTATTCAGAAGGAAAATAATAATAAATATATAAAAATAGCTATATACCTTCTCAGACACCAACGTCTCACAGAGTTGAATGGTCTCTTCAAATCCCCTTTTCATCTGTAAAAAAAAAGAAGATAGTTATACATTTTTTGCATTTAGATTAAAGGATTCAACATTCTGCACAATAAAACAGTGAGAAGGAATTGGTGATCACCAACCTGCTCCTGTGCATCAGCAGGCATTTGAGACTTTTCTAGCTGCTTCTCCAGTTCAGCAACCCTCATCTCGAAAGTAGCAACCTTCTCCATGGCTTTCTGGTTCTGCTGAGTCTCATTTTCCAACTGTGCATCAGCAGGCATTAGTGACTTTTCTTCTAGCTGCTTCTCCAGTTCCACAACCCTCCTCTGAAATGTCTCCATTTCCTCCATGGCCTCCTGCTTCTGCTGAGTCTCATTTTCCAGCTGGAGCTCCAGACAGGACACCTTCTCAGACAATTTGTTCAGTTGGTTTGGAGATAAAAATTCACTAGAAAAGCAGAGAATGCAGGAACATGAGTATGAAGGACAACAAGCAGTAAGGAATGTGTAAAGATAAAATGGCAATAGTCCATGTTCACCTTTCTGCAAAACCACGCACGGTCATATTGCTCTGGTTCATCTCCATGTCAAAGGTAGAATCGAACTCCTCGCCATCTGTGAATACACAAACAAAAAAAACAAGCAATTGATCAGGATTCATGTACCAGTACGGCCAGTGCTTGACTTAGACTGAAATAGGTTCCGGTACTACTTTTGGGTGCTGGTACTGTTTAGGTGCAGGAGTTCCACAATATATTTTTTTGTATTTTACCTCCCCTTTCTCCCCAATTTTGATCTTGTCTGAGCGTTGCAAGTCCCCAACAGGCTCGGGAGAGGCAAAGGTGGAGTCATGCGTCCTCCGAAACGTCCCCCGCGCTCCTTAACACCCGCCAGTCAGCCACACCAATGTGTCGGGGGAAACACTGTTCAACTGGTGACCTGGTCAGCTTGCAGGCACCCGGCCCGCCACAAGGAGTCACTAGGGCGCGATGAGCCAAGTAAAAACCCACCCACCCCCCGGCAAAACCCTCCCCTAACCCAGACGACACTGGGACAATTGTGCGCCATTCTATGGAACTCCCAGCCATGGCCGGTTGTAGCACAGCCCATGAATGAACCTGGGTCTGTAGTAACGCCACGGTGATGCATTTCCTTAGAACGCTGCGCCACTCGGGAGGACTGCTCCACAATACTTTTGATCTAAAATTCTATAAGAGCTCAAGCAGTAGAACATTTTAGGTGCTGGTACTCCGCTCCATTGAGCTCCTGCCAAAGTCAAGCACTGAGTATGGCAAAATATAGCATACTGTATAAAGCAGAGTAAAAGCTATCACTGAGATTGGTATTAAGTATATTTTTTCCAATGCGTACTTACCTTCATTCTGCTCTGTCAAGACAGACATATCAGCTTTTCTCTTTTTGAGAAAAGGCTCAGCAAAGCTTAGGTCAGACTCTCCCGCATGGTGGAAGGCTGGTGATGGCAGTTTTCCACCCCACGTAACCCTACGTTTCGGCATCTTTACAAACAGACACGGTTAAACATAAAAAATAAAGTACTAAAATAAAGCATCAGATACTTATCTGCAAGGCACTAAAAGTCTACCTTTTTGATGGTTACGAAGTTTGACGAAGTGACTAGAAGTTTGGTTAAATTCTTAATCCTGTCCTCTTGTTCTCTTTGGAGCTGATCCTTCTCTTGCAAAATCTGGGACAGAGTCTCCTTCTCTGTCGCGGTTGTTTGAGTGACGGATGAGACCTAAGGCAGTGTACAAAAATAAAAACGTTGAATTTACAACTACTTGAAGGAGAGCCGGCAACATTTCTAAAGAACCCCAATAGCCGGTACAGGTAGACTTGCCTCATGAAGTCTGCGCTTGAGGTCCACAATTTCATTTCTGTATCTTCTCAGAAGGGCTCCGTCATCAGAAACCTCTGTGACATGCGGGTCATTCTTCATGTTCTTTGCTGCACTAGCAAACTAGATTATAGAGATGGGCAGTTGATTAGATAAGAATGTAACATTTGTCTGATCTTAAATCCGTATTTTTAAATATTTTAATATGGAAGTCTGACACACAAGAAAGTTACCCACTTGAAGAGTGCTAAGTGTTTCTTCCAGAGTAACTGGGGTGATGGTGCAGATGATGACAGTTTTTGCATTTCCACCCAAGGAATTTTGGAGAATACGGGTGAGTTTACTGTCCCTGTAGTTAGTGAAACCCCTGAATGTATGGATAAAAATACATTAGTGAACATTAAACACATGGCATAAGTTAAACTAAAAAAAGTATAAATAACTAACACCTACTTCTGGGTTTCATCAGACAGTTTCTTGATCACTTGACCGAGGGTGAACAGGCTGCGATTTATATTACATCCTTCTTTGAAACGTGTACCTACAATATCAGATGTCAAAAGTCACACAAAAAACCACAAGCAACTGAAATCGACCACCAAATGAAGGTTGTTCAGATTCCGATATTTCACACTGTTGTTACATTAGCACAGGTATCAAACCACTTACCTTCAGCACCTGTTTGACTTGCTCGCTCAGCCCCAGCCAGGTCAACCAAATTCTACATGAAAATGAAGACTGGTAAGAAAAAAATACAAAATGGAGGACCCATATCTGAGGTCACAAAACACACTTGACTGTGGCAGCTTACCAAATGGGACACAATAATGGCGCCGTCTGAATTTTCACCAGATGCAGAGTCACCCCTGTCACGACTCTCCAAGATCTAAGAAAAAGCATCAGCATTATCTCCAGCACAGATACCAGAAATGCATTGTCTATTGTGATGTATAACAAAATGTCTCACCATGCGGAAAATTGTGTGCGAACGACTGCTTCGCTGGTTCATTTTTGTCTTTCCATAATGGCGATTCTCTAGCGGATACATTTAACATCAAATAGAATAGTGTCAGAATGTTATTCAAGCAATACATAGACTATACTTAGTCTGGCATGCTGGTTGAAATAAGGTAGAGTATTTTACTTTCTCCTTTTCTAATCCACGCAAGGGCTTGCTCAGGAGATGTCACCAGTTCCTCAGTTAGGTCAGCTACATAGACAGTTTTCTGCAAAGACAGGCATGTCACCATTTATTCCACCATTCAAAATACCAGGGTTGTGAACATTAGTCCAAAGTAGCAAAACGTTCTGTTTTGCAACTAAAACAAGAGTTTATATTGGATAAATTAGGGTTGGTTCTAGGTCTTGAAAACCCTTTTCTGGAGATGAACTACAATTATGAAGATGTGTTTTAATGTTTGGAAACATCAATAAACGTCGCTACAAACGGTTTTCGAAATGTATGCTGATATGCCCCTTATCTTTCATATCAGCAAGAAACAATCTCTCAAATAAAAAAGATTCACCTACTGAAGCAGTTTTGCACAGATCCATATGCTGTGTGCCTCCAGTTGACGAAGTATACTTCCTCCTCTGTTACGCTTACACAGGTGTTCGGGGCACACTAGATTGCCAATTAGCACAGGTGACCGCCTATGCCTTCTGTCAGTCTTCCATAAACAAGCGCTGTAACATGGAGATATGGCCGTGTGGGAACACTAACCATAAAAATTGTGTGTAGTAATTTAACCTTTTTTTTGCTGATATGAAAGACATGTTCCTCATGTTTCCAAAACCGTACCGCAAACGATGCGTTTTGACATTCAGAAAGAGCGTTGGGACTCTTAAAAAAAACTCTCGGCCAGAAGATACTGCCATCAATAGGCGCTAAAAGGTAGTTAGCGTCTATGAATGGGTTATATAGGTCCATCCCTGTTTCGTTCACTTTGAGAAACATTTTTCACAAGAATCAGTGTAATGAATACACCCCAGCCATATCTTTATTATCGTCTAACAGTTATATTGTCTTACAATATATCCATCAAACTTACATTGTTTCCCTCTCGGATCTCTAGAGGTTTCCTTTTCCAACTGTCACAGAGCAAATCTGTCACTGTTTCATTGTAGATCTCCAAGTACGACACCCTCAGGAGGAACTCCTTTTTTGGACACTAAAGCAAAAATGAAAGCAAACCACTTACAACACTAAACACGTGCATATTATAGAAAATAAACAATCTACTACTACTCACATTTTTTATAGTCTGGAAGACATCCTCCATGGCAAGGGGTATAACTCCTGGAGTAAGAGAACTCCCCATCATAGTGAAAGTCTTTCCAGATGAAGTTTGTCCATAAGCAAATATTGTTCCTGAGAAAATAATGTATGCCACTTAATATATGTCAACACCAAGTTAACCCAATAGAGAGTTCAAATACAACTATAGTGTTACTAAATAGTGTTCATATAGCCAGCAGCATACCACTGCTGGCTTGCTTCTGAAGCTAAGCAGGGTTGGTCCCTAGATGGGAGACCAGATGCTGCTGGAAGTGGTGTTGGAAGGCCAATAGGAGACACTCTTTCCTCAGGTCAAAATAAATATATCCTGTGTAAGGTGCCGTCTTTCGGGTGGGACGTTAAACGGGTGTCCTGACTGTGGTCACTAAAGATCCCATGGCACTTATAGTAAGAGTAGGGGTGTTAACACCGGTGTCCTGGCTAATATCCCAAGCTGACCCTCATACCATCACCGTCACCTAATCACCCCCAGCTTACAATTGGCTCATTCATCCCCCTCCTCGTCCCTGTAACTATTCCCCAGGTCGTTGCTGTAAACGAGAATGTGTTCCCAGTTAACTTACCTGGTAAAATAAATAACAATAGTTATGGTCAAAATACTATAATCTGAGAAGATAATGTATTGCACTTGTTCACAATCCCTCCTTTACCATTATAACCTTCAACAGTGGAGACAACAAGAGGCTTTGCAAGTTCCTGGTACAGCTGCAGAGTTGTTTCTTCAGCACTAAATACACGGTCTGTCAGGGAAACAAATCAGACACAGAAGTGATTGCCTGCACGTTCAGACACAGTATGACAGACAGCATTCATCCTCGCCTTTTTGAAAGCTCACCAAAACTGAAGTTCTTGGTAAGATTTCCATCGTCAACCTGATAAATTGTCTTCTTATCCGTTTTCCAATACAACTTGACTGGCTCGGCGCTTTCTGCAGCAGTTTCCTCCCTACGACGAATATAACGAACGTTAAGACAGATATCCGCAGATAAAGCTAGGCAACGTTAACTAGCAAGTTAATTTCTCAAATGTATCAGTTATTATACAATGTAAATGACATAAACCATAACATTATCCAACGTTGGCTTTGTTAGCTTATTCATCTAATGTTAACTAATAAGCTATCTGCCAGAGCTAACCAGCTAGCGAATGTTACGATCCCTAACGTTACTCACAATTGCTAGCTTATTCTTTACTAACGTTAGCTAGTAAGCCAGCTAGCTATATTTAAAAAGTTCAGAAAATAGCCTCACCTTTCTATCAGAGGTCGAACCCGTACACAGACTTTGACAGCAGATTCCTCTGCCATTGTATGTATATATATATAATAAAATAAAAAAAATTAAGTCCCTTTCACTCGATGAATAACGTTAGCTTTCTGGCTAGATTCAAAAGTTGAGTTTGAAAATGTGCGCACTGTCTTATCCTTTGTTTTCATTGGACGGCGTCATAATTCGGAAGGCTGCACATTACAGGGGTGGGGGGTTCTGAGGGTATCGGGCTTTTCATAACGCGTTAACTGCATTTAAAAAATATACAAATATTGATAACACTAGTTAAAATATTAAGCTATGACCAAATAAGATAAAAAGAATAGCGATACTTACTCACAAGATATAAAGAAAACATTACCTCTTAATTTTTGAAAGTGGTCAACCCTTTTTTTTTTGGTCAACTCTTGCTAACGTCATTTTAAAGCGACTTTAAACAGGAAGACACCTCCTTTCTCTAGATAGCTCTGGGAAAACACACGTGTGAAACAGCAAAAAGGGTTTAAATTATAATATATATTGTGGTGGAATGGCTGCTAGATAAAGTTACATTATTGAAGTTATTGCCCACATCTAATTTTTTGGCCCTTTCAACATTTGAACAATGGCTCTGTTCCTTATTAATAGGTATGTTCACTCTTTGTTGTTCGCTAACGTTAGCTAGCTTCCTTAGTTCTTGATTGATATAGTCAGCTAGCTATGAAGTGTTTATTAAGTGTAATTAAAGTGTGTTTATTGGGGACCTGAAACCAAGTACATTGAAGACTATGCTTTTCACAGATACCTTGGGGATGAAGGAGATGATGGCTCGAGCAACGAATCTCGAGCCAACGCGTTGTTGGCTAAGCTTCAGAGGAAGGCCAAAGTCAAGGAGCAACAGAGCTTGTCATGTCAAGAAGAATACCAGTCAAAAACAACAGTTGAGAGTGACGGGGGCACCTCGGTGAAGAAGAAAAGAAAAAACAAGGGAGGCAACCTCGATGAGACAAAACACCCAAAGAAGAGGAAAGAGCAAGTTAACCAGGATGTGTCCCCACCAGACCCTGAAGAACTTTCCGAGGGTGATAATGCACGAAAGAAGAAGGATACGAAAAAGATGCAACTGACAGAAGAGGAAAAAGGTGTGTATCTATTTTATATCACACATTTACAGTTGAAATGGTATAACATTCATAAGAATACATTTTATATTAGTGTTCCTTATTGTCTTTGCTTCTCCTTAGATGGGATGAAGCAGACATCTGTCCACAATAAGAATAGAAACCTGCAAGAGGCTGCTGCTGCTGTCAAAGCAGAGCTGCTAAAAAATGATGATGAAATGGTGGAGAAAATTCAGACTGACCAGTCAATACAAGACACAGAAACAAGTAGCTCTCAGACTGGTTTCACCATACTGGGAGGATTTGAGAAAAAGATTATTCAAAAGGTTTGGTGAATTGCACTAGCGCGTAGATATAACTTGTAATGGGAAATGTCTTTACAGTATGTTCATGATACATTTTATATATTTAATATGTTAGGTACAAAGAGTCCTGCCCAAGTGGCTTGCTGAACCAGATGTAATCCAGAGAGACATTACAAGCAACCTAGTCCCCATCAGTGACGTCCCGGGAATTTGTACTAAACTCCAACGGAAACTTGAGAGGAATGGAATTTATCACCTCTTTCCAGGTTAGCAGGCATGAAGGATTGAAAGTTGAAATCTGTTTTGGTATCGCAATGTGGGAGGGGGAAAGTACTCAACTTCTGTTGTTTTTCATTTGCAGTACAAGTGGAGGTCATCCCAGCCATTTTAGAGAGTGTCTCTCATGGTCTATTGATTGGAAGAGGGGGCTACAAACCCAGAGACATTTGTGTGTCTGCTCCAACGGGGAGTGGCAAGACTCTGGCATTTGTCATACCTGTTATTCAGGTATGAATTAAACCATTAACTATATATATAATATATATAATGTTTTTTTCATTAGATAAGTCATACTTTTCTATTTTTTTGTCATTAGGCACTGATGGAGAGAGTTGTATGTGAAGTCCGGGTTTTGGCAGTGTTGCCCACCAAAGAGCTTGCACAGCAGGTAACTAGGGTCAAACCTTCAATCTCCATGATGGAGATAACTTGTGATTATTTTGGTTAGCTGAGCTTGAAAAATGTTTAAATGTTTTCTCAAACAGGTTTGCAAAGTATTCAGTTCATATGCGGAGGGCAACAGCTTGAAAGTGGTCATGCTTGCTGGTCAAAAGTCCTTTGCCGCCGAGCAGGCATCGCTCTCCGAAAACAGGTAAAGACACATCAAGGTCTTTCTTCCTTGGTGGATAATGAATTATTATATTTGTTTAAGCTTAGTTTCCTTTCATTCAAAATAGTATTTTTTGCATAAATAACACCATAATTTTAAATAGAAAATCGATTTGAAAGAAATACACATTTTGCTTGCTTTGCAGAGGCGGAATAAGCCACAGTTTGGCAGACATTGTTGTCGCAACCCCTGGGAGACTAGTTGATCACATCAATAAGAATGATGGTTTCAGTTTGGAACACCTTCGCTTCCTTGTGAGTCACTAATACTAGTACAATGTCATTTGTATTTTTGTGGGTGTTATGACTAACAGTATTTCAATAAAGGATTCATATTTCATGATGGTCAATATCAAACCTCTGCAGATTATTGATGAGGCAGACCGGATGATTGACAGCATGCACCAGTCTTGGCTCAGTCTGGTGACCAAGGCAGTTTACAGACCCAGGAGAGTTTCTGAAGCAGTCACAATCTTCAAGAGGACAGAGCCTGCATCTATCACAGCAGCGAGGTAAGACCTCACTTCTCAGCATTCTTTCAGACAGTACTGGAAAATGCAGGACTGGCAACTATGTGGTTTGTTAGTGAGAATACAAACTGTTCTGCACCTATGGGTTGTGTGCGTTCATACATTATTCTAGGGTATATGCATTTCAGTGATGTAATACATCTGTTTTTACTTTGTGACAGCTTGTCACCACCGCAGATGCCTCTGCAGAAGCTCCTGTTCTCAGCCACACTGACTCAGAATCCAGAGAAGTTGCAGCAGCTAGGCCTGCATCAGCCCAGACTCTTCAGCTCTGTCCACAGTCAGTCAATGACCAACCCTAGGTCTCAAGAGAGGTTTAACTTCCCACAGGGCCTGACAGTAAGTTACAAAACATCCCAATTAAAAAAATATATAATTTATCCTATATTCCAGAGCATTGTGCCATTGTGGTCTCTTTTCTAGGAATACTATGTGCCCTGCACTCTGAGTAAGAAGCCCCTCCTCATCCTCCATTTCATATTGCGCCTGAAGTTTAGTCCCATTCTGTGCTTCACCAATTCCAGAGAAGCCGCTCACAGGTTGGTGAATCTTCACTGGTTTTCTCCTTACTGCATTATTGGATGAAGATTACATGTCCACAGCAATTTGATTTTGCTCTCTGTTCTCTGACAGACTGTACCTGCTAGTGCAGCTTTTTGGTGGAGTGCAGGCAGCTGAGTTCTCCTCACGACTCTCCCCCAATGAGAGGAAGAGAACCCTCAAGGAATTTGAACAGGGAAAGATCCAACTGTAAGTATGAGTGTCTGTTAGCGGATAATTGAATATCCTATTTTCTTAGCCATTCTTTGCCAAATATATATATAAATTTTTTCTGTTCAAGTTTGATCAGCACTGATGCTGCTGCCAGAGGCATTGACATCAACGGGGTGAAATGTGTTGTGAACTACGATGCACCACAGTTCATCAGGACTTACATTCACCGGTAAGCTAGCTTGTTTTATTTGACTGTTACACTTGTAACTGCATAGGTTGAATTGTATTTGTTGTAGCTTTTGTATGCAATGTTCATACAACAAAATAGGAAAACGTGTTGTAACAACATTTAGTTTGTCAATGTAAAGTACTACAAGGGATACTTCAATGTATGCAATGTTCTTTTGCCTTTCTCTGCAACAACTTTTTGTTGGCACAGGGTTGGAAGAACTGCAAGAGCGGGAAAATCTGGACTGGCCTTCACATTTCTGTTGGGGATACAGGTGAGATGGATGTATTTTTCAAACATAAGACACAAAGAGCAATGAAAATATGTCAATGTGTGGCCAAGGCTGGAATGATAGCATTGCAGAAAAGCAGTATTCTGTCAATTTCATTGCTCCTCCATAAAAAATGCACATTTCTATTTAAATGTGTTTAAATTTTGTTTAGTTGTGATTAAACTGCCAGACAAGTTTTAATAGCTATAAAATTGCTGCTTTAGTTATAGATCTACAGTTCTTGTATGCTAATTCTGGTTGATGTTGGTCATTGCTATTCTATAGGAGAATAAATTTCTGAAGATGGTGAAGGATGCAGGCAGCCCTGGGATCCACAAACAGATAGTCATGCCTGGGAATCTGAAGAGCATGGAACCCCACTATCAACAGACACTACTGGAGTTGGGGAATACCATAAAGGTAGTGTAGTAGACTCAGATCACTGAAATTCAAACAAACGACGTGAGGACAACTGTTGTCTGTTGCTCTAGCATTATTATCATCATCATAGTCGCAAGTTGTCATTACTTTTAACAGTACATCTTTTTATTTATTTTTCCCAGGGTGAAAAGGCCAAGAAGCGCGTCTAACACGGTGACTTGAGTCAATATACTGTAAGATTGTTCCTTCTCTTGTGACAGGCAAAACCAGTGGTCAGCATGCACACAATATTTAGTTCCAGGTGCAGAATTTTGTATGAAATGTTTGTTTTTCTCAAATAAATATGGGGCATGTCAATTAATCTTTGTTTTTGATGAAACAATCCATTGGCTAGATGTTAAACACTGCTGAGCATTGCAAGCAGAGTTCACATGGCCCACTGTGAACAATGACCTGTTGCAAAATGATAGGCCCATGATGTCAATCCCCAGCACATTTGTTTCCTTGGAAGTTGTGGGACTGTATGTTTTTGGTTTCACATTGGTTGTGGGAACAAAGCCATAAGCTTCCTGACTGGTAAAAATGTTTTTTAAACGTTCTTAGAACAGAAGTGAAAAATTGCCTGTTTTAAAAAGGTTTATTTTTAGGTTGCAGGGAGGTTCTGAGAACAGTTTACTTTGGTTCCTTGAAAGTTTTCCTGGGAGGTTTAGTTGATTCTCTGAAAAAAGAAATTCTACATTTTGATGACTTTCACTCAATGCAAGTGGTCATGACTTTAACACTGCTAGCTTATTTGGGGTTAACTTTTTTGAACTACAAGCACTGTTAAAATGCATGGAAATTCATTTCCTTGGGCACTAATCATGCAGACACATTTCTTGTGACAAGGCATCAGTGAGATACAAACCTATCATCTTTTGTTTTCTATCCATGGAATTAGTCCACCAGGAAGGAGCTAGCATGCCATGTTCTTTTTAGTTTATTCAAACAGACCCCATTTTATAGGAACTAAGCGCTCATTATGATCAGGTGTGGCCAATTAGTGGGCGTGGCCAACACACTTAACATGATAAAGGACAGTTTTGTTGATGCTGAGACTGGATTGTATGTTTTCAAATAACATTCTTAGAATGTTCTCTGAATATTACTCAAAGTTTCTTGTGGTTTTTATGGAAAGTTTTCTTAATGTTCTTAGATCAATTTGAGAACACAGCTTTAAATAGAACCATGAGGAAACCTGTGTGAAACGTTATGCTGAAGTACTGAAATTCCCGCAGAATTTTTTTTTTAACATTCTCTGAACTTTTGAGAACATGTCCCAATGTCGAACCAGTTGGAGAACGTTCCTAGAACATTCCCAACATTGAAATGAAATGTAACCAATGTTTGACCTTTTTTTTTTTTTGTATAGTTCCTTAAATGTGCTGAGAATATTCCAAAGCCAAGCAACTATCCTGCACCATTCACAGAAAGTTAAGGAAAGGTTGTATGCAAATAACATAGGCCAACCATGCTCTCACCAAGCTCTAAGAAACATGGTTCTCAGAACGTTATGTGCTACCTGGGTAGGGACTTAAAAACACATACATTCTTCTCATTAATAGGAAATCACATAAGGCCAAAATACTGAATTATTTCCTTTTATCCTGCCATTAGTTTAAACAGCACTGATCTGATTTCCCAAACACCATTGAGGTATTAGGAGAGATTCTTCTCACTGTTATTGCTGACCTGAACTGCACATGATGTATGTTTGAAGGGTCCCTTGTAGTACTTTATATTGACAAACTATACATCTTTTGTGTTTACTTATAGTTGTATGTAGCCATAATGTTGTTACAACACATGTTTTCCTATTTTGTTGTGACGCTATTTGTAGATACTGTGGGCAGTCGCCTGCTATAGGCTACAACTGCGAAATTAGTCATTACATTTTTTATGTTTTAACCAGATTAGGGAGGCTACTTTTTCTTACTTATGAAAATTCGTCATGAGTAAGGTAGCTTTTGTAAATAATTATAGATCGTTCATAAATCAGAGTATGTTGAACTTCTTTCAATAAATGCGACCGATTCTTATACAGTGAAATTCTCTCTCAATTCAAAGGGCTTTATTGACATGGGAAACATGTTTACCTTGCCAAAGAAAGTGAAATAGATCACACAATTTAAATAAAAAAGTAACAGTAAACATTACACTTAAAAAAGTTTCAAAGGAATAGAGACATTTCAAATGCCGCTATGTCTCTCCCTCTCTTTTCGCGAGGGTGCATGCATGTGTATGTAGAGAGCGAGAAGGCGCAAGGTGTTGCAGTTGCACTTGGTTGTGCAATCCGACACGCCTGAACGGAATTGTTTATTGCGCATAGCCAGTATTTCCATTTTTTTTGCCGCGTACGGGTGAAGTCACTACCAGTCCAGTAGGCTATTTAGGGATGAGTACATTGTGCTCTTCCGCGGATATATTGAACTGTTGGAACTGCTGACGTTCTAACTTGTCTTTTATTCTGATTTAAAGTATTATTGTCAGTGATGTATACATTTAAGAGCATCTCTTGAAACTCACGAGGCAATTCATGCAATATTTTCAGTTTTCTATTGGTAGAGCAGGCGTGTGTCGAAAGGAGTTAAATTCATTATTTGGACAGTTCCATGGTGCTGAAAGGATTGCTCATATTTCACTGAGCAGCAATGGGTAAGTGACCACCAATGAAACCCATGAAGATACATATTTCTATTTCATGAAAGTTTATGGTGCTTTGAAGCTTTGTTACATAAAACTCCTTGATGCTTGCTTTTCTTATGCAGTGTACAACCAGTATTGCATTATATAGGGTTTATAATGAGGGGTAGTTTGGCTGCTCTAAAACCCAACAAAAGATTGGTCACTGAGTAATATACCTGCCCTTTTATATATTTATGAATATGCATTATACATTATTGAGCTCATAAGTGGTATGAAATGTGAAAGTTATTCAGTGTCTGTTCTGTTTCTATGCATTTATGTCTTAGAAAGACCCATCACCCATAGTTGACAGGATTTTCACTTCACAGAATGCCACAAAAAAATAAAAATCTGCCTGAAATATCAATCTGTCATGGACATTGCACAGTGACAGGGCACACATGCTGAAATGGAGGTGTGCTTTGGTAGCCCCATGCACTCAAATCTCTTCTCATCTACAGGTTCCCTAGTTTGGGATAGGCATCTTTCATGTCTTCTTCTCCTGTCATCTTTTCTTCTGCTGCTCAGCAAGGGGGAGAGGATGTGCCCAGCAAGTTGTCGCTGTGAAGGGAAGATTGTTTATTGCGAGTCTGGCATCTTTCAAGATATCCCAGAAAACATCTCTACTGGATGTCAGGGTCTGTCCCTGCGCTACAACAGCCTACTGACTCTGCTGCCTTACCAATTCGCTCATCTCAACCAGCTCATCTGGCTTTACCTGGACCACAATTCCATCACTGCCATAGATAGCTTAGCCTTTCAGGGTGTGCGTAGGCTCAAAGAACTGATTCTCAGCTCTAACAAAATTACACTTCTACAAAATAAGACTTTCAATGCTGTACCAAACCTGCGTAATCTTGATTTGTCCTACAACCAGCTACAGTCTCTGCAGCCAGGTCATTTCTATGGTCTGCGTAAGCTCCAAAACCTTCACCTACGATCCAATGGTCTCAACAGGATACCTGTACGCACTTTCCTGGAGTGTCGCAACCTGGAGTTCCTGGACCTGGGTTACAATCACCTACGCACCCTTACCCGCACCACCTTCTTGGGGCTGTTCAAGTTGAAAGAGCTTCATCTGGAGCATAATCAATTTTCAAGGATACATTTTTTTATTTTTCCACGCCTTAACAATCTACAGGTCCTCTACTTGCAATGGAACCGCATACGAGCCATCAATCAGGGCCTGCCTTGGATCTGGCATACGCTGCAAAAATTAGACCTCTCAGGAAATGACATCCAGATCTTGGACCCAGCTGTTTTCCAGTGTATGCCAAACTTACAGATACTCAATCTTGAATCCAACAAGCTGAGCAACGTGTCTCAGGACACGGTTTCAGCGTGGGTCTCCATTACCACCATCAGCCTGGTGGGTAACGCCTGGGACTGCAGCCCTACTATCTGCCCCCTGGTGACCTGGCTGAAGAACTTCAGAGGCTCAAAGGACATCAACATGATATGCAGCAGCCCCAAGTCAGTTCAGGGAGACAGAGTAATCGACATAGTGAGGAACTACACAATATGTGTGGACATATCAGTTGTAGACCAAACCACAGCTATGATCATGAGGCAAACCACAGCCTTAGTTGTGGACACCAAAAAGCCCACCACACCTCTCTCTAACACGACCACAATAACCCAAGGTCTACCTGCATCAACTGTACAAAGACTCACTCCACAACCTGTCTCTCCGATTGTGACAGAAAAAGACACAACAGAGTCCATACTCATGACCTCCATCTCTCCAGAATCCTCCTCATTTTTCCCAGAACTAGAGTTTGAGCATATGGCCTTCCATAAAATCATTGCAGGCAGTGTAGCCCTATTTCTGTCTGTGTCATTGATCCTGCTGGTAATTTATGTCTCGTGGAGGCGCTACCCCAATAGCATGAGGCAGCTGCAGCAGCACTCAGTCAACCACAAGCGCAGAAAAAAGGCCCGGAAGCAGGAGCTTAACCTTAACTCTCAGTTGCAAGAGTATTATTTGACTTACCATTCAAACTCTGAGACCATGGATGCATTGGTAAATGAGACAAGGGCCTGCCCCTGCACGATTTCAGGATCCAGAGAATGTGAGGTATGATCTGTCAAGTCCATCTGAAAAACGCACTCTGCCTGGGGGTCAGAGGTAAATGTTTTCCATAGGGATGCACTGTAAACCTCTTTAGTGAATGGAGACTGAGTTAAACTTCCATCCTCTGACTCTGTTCTTACTGTTGTTTTAAATTCAAGTTATCCATCCTAAAAACGCACTTTACAGCTGCTTGGGAGTCAGAGCTAAATGTTTTCCATAGGGATGCACTGTACAGATCACTGTGTGCATGGTGACTGACAACTTACATCCTCTGTTTGACTCTTGTTATTGTTGTTTTAAATTAACGTTATCACATTAAGAACAAATTGATTGAATGAATTAATCATGTTTGTGAATATAAACCTAAACCTACTTTCTTTCAGCAGGAAAATAATCCTGCAGCAACAGGAAATTTGTGGATTATAATTAATGGCCATTTTTGTAGGGGTTGATACATTTTTCCTTAGGGCAAATCAAGTTTTAAGCTAGTAATAATAAACGTTAGAAGCTTTTTAAGCCTTGAATACACTAGAAATGTGCATTTCCTGCAGTGCAGGAAAATTCTCAGCAACAAAAGAGGGATCAAATTGAGATGGCACATCTGTATCTGCTGTTGATTACAAATTACCCCACTTTTCACATTTCTTATCCTTGAGTAATATTGAGATCTTCGTGTTAATACTTGTATACAAGTAACTGATAGACTTTATGTGTAGTATTTTCCAATATTTAGCTCTTGTTTGTTTTATGGAATTATGGTAACTGTATGTGAAATTGAATTATGTCATTAAACTTGTGAATGGTAGTTGCTAAATAATGGGTGTCATAAACATGATTACATTATTTTGTCCTGTTTTTAGTCTTCTTACTGGCATGCAATATACCAAAAAAGCCAACAGCATTAGTATGCTTTCTATTGAGGCACTTCACCATGACATAAAACATGGTGTAACAAGACAATTTCAAATTTTATGAAAATAGGATAAAAACGTTTATGCAGTCTGATCCAGCACCTGGGACAAATGTTTTATGGATGTGTGGGGTATACCAGCCCACTAAGGCTATGACAAATGTTTTATGGATGTGTGGGGTATACCAGCCCACTAAGGCTA
>NC_036872.1:16322187-16388107 GCF_002910315.2 Salvelinus sp. IW2-2015
GAGAGAGAGAAGAAAGAGAGAACGAGAGAATTAGAGAGAGCATACTTAAATTCACACAGGACACTGGGATAAGACAGGTTAGGAGAAGTACTCCAGGTATAACCAACTGACCCTAGCCCCCCGACACATAAACTACTGCAGCATAAATACTGGAGGCTGAGACAGGAGGGGTCAGGAAACACTGTTCACAGAGTTCAAGTAACAGACACATCTCAATATCAACTGTTCAGAGGAGACTGCATGAATCAGGCCTTCATGGTCAAATTGCTAAAAATAAACCACTATTAAAGGACACCAATAAGAAAAGGAGACTTGCTTGGGCCAAGAAACATGAGCAATGGACATTAGACCAGTAGAAATCTGTCCATTGGTCTTATGAGTCAAAATTGAGATTTTTGGTTCCAACCGCAGTGTCTTTGTGAGACACAGAGTAGGTGAACAGATGATCTCTGCATGTGATGTTCCCACCATGAAACATGGAGGAGGAGGTGTGATGGTGTTTTGCTGGTGACACTGTCTGTGATTTATTTAGAATTTGAGGCACACTTAACCAGCATGGCTACCACAGCATTCTGCAGCGATACGCCATCCCATCTCGTTTGCGCTTAGTGGATGTCACAACTTCCACCAAAGTAATTTCCTCTCCTTGTTCGGGCGGTGTTCGGCGGTCGGCGTCACCGGTCTTCTAGCCATCGTCAATCCACTTTTAATTTTCCATTTGTTTTGTCTTGTTGTCCTACACACCTGGTTTCCATTTCCCTCATTAAGTGTTGTGTATTTAACCCTCTGTTCTCCCCATGTTCTTGTGTGGAATTGTTTGTTTGTAAGTGCTTGTGCACTATGTTACTGGTGCGCGTCGGGTTTTGTACCCATGTAGGTTATTTTTTTATTGCCGTTGGTTTTGAAATTAAACTGCTCTGGCTATTACCTATTTCTGCTCTCCTGCGTCTGACTTCACTGCCACCAGTTCCGCAACCCTTACAGTGGGACTATACTTTGTTTTTCAACAGGACAATGACCCAAAACACACCTCCAGGGTGTGTAAGGGCTATTTGACCAAGAAGGAGAGTGATGGAGTGCTGCATTACAAGACCTAGCCTCCACAATCACCTGACCTCAACCCAATTAAGATGGTTTGGGATGAGTTGGACCGCAAAGTGAAGGAAAAGCAGCCAACGAGTGCTCAGCATATGTGGGCACTCCTACAAGACTGTTGGAAAAGCATTCCTCATGAAGCTGGTTGAGAGAATACCAAGAGAAAGCAAAGCTGTCATCAAGGCAAAGGGTGGCTACTTTGAAGAATCTAAAATACATTTGTTTAACTTTTTGGGGGTTTCTACATGATTCAAAATGTGTTATTTCATAGTTTTGATGTCTTCACTGTTATTCTACAATGTAGAAAATAGTAAAAATAAAGAAAAACCCTTGAATAAGTAGGTCTGTCCAAACTTTTGACTGGTGCTGTATGTTGCGTAGCTATATGAGTTGGGACAATGACAATATCAGATACTGTAATAGTAAAAACGAAGCGTGAATGGACATACTGGTTGTCAACTTATGTTTACGCAGAGTAGGCATTGTATGCCAGTACACCAATTTGACTGAACCATTCATATTACAGATACTGTCACCTGCACTATAGAAAGAAACTGTAAGACTAAGTAACTTGGCAACATGCCCCTCCATTACCATTCACTGTATTCTGTGATTGTCCTCTTTTCTCTCCCTCTACTGGCAAATGCCTAAGTTAGCTCTCTCCATGCTGTGTCTGTTTGTGTTGGTGTGGGAGGGCCATGTGTTCCTGCTGTGTAACAGGCAAGGGAAAGAACAGGGGCAACAGCCACTCAGCAAACATGGTACCAAGGGTCAGGTCACTTTTGCGATTAGAAAAATGCCACCCACCTCCATCTGTCTTCCCCTCTCCTCCTCCCTCCCTAGTCAACTCCATACGGTCAACTCCCTCAACAGAAAGGAAAATAAATTAAAGTGGGCAAGGAGGCATGTATTAAGCCAGACAGGATTAGGGGAATTTGGTGCTAGCGTTCAAAAGCTATTTACATCGGTGAGCTATCCTACCTAATCAAAAAGGGGTGGAATTCAGTCACAGTCTTCAATTGAGGATAATAATCCACTGTGTATTATCATCCTTCTACTGGTCCAAACTAGAAACATGTCATTTCTCAGACTTGGAGACTCTCCTCATGTGTGTTGTTGTGTATAGGCTGGTATAAGCAGCTACTTGACAGCTTGGTGTGTATCGAGTGTAATATTCATAATGATCACTGCTCTTGAGGCCAATAGAGAAAGTTATAACGATCTAACCACAGCTTACTCATACTAAACAGCATGTCTATACATAAACGCCATATAGTGAAATATGGCAGGAGGGTGATGTGTCCATGGCCATCATGTGATGTAAAGTGAATGCAAACAAACATTGATAATGGTTGATGTCCATTTGATTTCAAAAGGATTTATGTGCCCCATCACTTATTTCACTTTCTCAGCATGAGTCATGACGAGGAGGTACTGCTGGCAGCAAGATTTATATACCCATTTATTATGCTTTCAGCTGCTGCATTTATGATGAATTCCTGTTTGGAATACAAATGTGCCTTCGTATGTGTAGAAAAGAGCAATGTTGTAATTATGTGCATTTTAATCTGCCTATTTAAAATTCTGATAGATGAAACATGGTTTACATTGTCTTGAAAACTCCAGATGGTTATAGCACTGTATGGCTGCTGTATCTGGGAAAGGAGGCAGTGAGAGAGCAATCCGAGGTTCATGAGTTAGGTGTTTTACTGTAGATGGGAAACAGTAATTGATGCACAGTTAACCTATGCTAGCTATGATTTCTAATTTTAGTAAACTACAGTATGTGCTTAAATTATCCAGGCTGTACTGCAATACGCCTATATAGATCTTTCCTTCTTCTTTGTATTACTGATTGTGTAGAGCTGGTGTTGAACATGTCAAATTAATTACCTTAGACAATACCCTGCTAAAAGGCAGAATTTATTGACTTAGGTGTCAAAAACATTCATTCACAGCCTCCAACTTGTGAATCCAAAATGTTATAGATAGAGCTTTGAATTTACACTTGGGGAAAATGGATTTTGATAGGCTATTAGTAAATAGAGAATTGTATTTTTAGAAAGGGAAAACAATTGTATTTCTCAATAACTGAGTAATATTAACATTCCATTGCATGTTGTGGTATACTCTGGCCGATATATCTTTCCTTCCAGACCTACCCATACTGCAATATTCTTAACACTCGCTGCAGATGACATGACAATTAGCATTCATAGTACTGCTTGTAATTAATGTAACATTGCCTAAACACTATGTCCATTCCAGAGGACTCCGAATGCCTACACGGAACCAGTACAGGCCCAAACCTACCGTGTCCTTCATTTTAAACTGTACTACATAGATTCCAATGTCCTCATTAAATCATTTGGCAGAAAATCAGTCAACGTGTCCAATGTTTCATATTAGGAACTAATGTCGGACCACCATAGGATCTCTGGGGTTTGGAATTGTTTGAATTTATTTTATTAACCTCTGTTTAATGGGGGTTTCATAATGCATGGAGCAACATCATGCCTCCTGGTCACCTCTGTGGCATTCACTACTCCAGAGGTTGGAAATGAACATTCTCCACTGACGCACTATATGTGCAGCACAGAGGCCCTGGTTCTGGTCCAGTGGATCTTCATCTCCAGCACAGCTTTTGCTGTTTGATGTTTCTTTTTGAGTTGGGCCAAGCATTGTTTTTGGTTGTGGTTGTTATTTTTTTTACGTGTTAATGGGACCTCAAGTGAACAGGACACCCTGATTCAGTCCTACAGTCTCGCCTTCTCTCCCATCTCGTTATGAACTGTGTATTGTTCGGGACGGCAGGTAGCCTGGTGGTTAGATCGTTGGACTAGTAACCGAAAGGTTGCAAGATTGAATCCCCAAGCTGACAAGGTAAAAATCTGTCGTTCTGCCCCTGAACAAGGCAGTTAATAATCTCTTAAGGATCAGACACTTTTTTCCAATTTCTGCCTAAAATGACATACCCACATTTAACTGCCTGTAGCTCAGGACCAGAAGCAAGGATATGCATATTCTTGATACCATTTGAAAGGAAACACTTTGGAGTTTGCGGAAATGTGAAATGAATGTAGGAGAATATAACACATTCGATCTGGTAAAAGATAATACAAACAAACATGCGTTATCTTTTATTTATTTTTTCATCATCTTTGAAACGCAAGAGAAAGGCCATACATTGAGATATAATTATTGGTGTAATTAGATGTTGTCCACAAGATAGCAGCAGTCTGTGTGCAAAGTTTCAGACTGATCCAGTGAAAAATTACATCACTACACAATATTTTGTTTCAAGTCTGCCAGGAGTTTGTCCAAATGTGCCAAATTGGTCAACTTATACATTTTCAAGTACATAACTATAGAGAACATACAAAAATGCTATGGTAATAAAAAAAATGAAGTTTGCACACTCCCAGGAATGTCATACATGATGGATAATTAGCTTCCCTACAGAAAATACACTAACCTTCACACATCTAGATGGCCGGGCGGGGTGGGTGTGGAAACAGAGACAGCAGTGGGGTCAAACTGTAGAACCCAGTTCCTACATTTGAATATAAAAATTTCAAACAAAACTACACTAAATTTAGATTAACAAGAATTTAAGCTTTCTACTCTTATAAGACATGTCTATGTCCCGGAAAGTTGGCTGTTGTTTACAACGTCATTCTAGTCACATTATTGCATATTGAGCAACAACTGTCCCGGTTTAGGGACACCGATAAATTCTTCAATGTCATGTTGTCCAGTGCCAAATTTTCCTAAAGGAAACTCTGAAATGGCATATTGTTTTTTAAGATTTTAGAATATTCACATGAAAATGTTTTGCCAATTGGATAGAAACCTAGCTGTAGACACCCTAAAGACTCTGGCAGACACCCTAAAGACACTAGTCCAGTGTCACTTTGATTATGTCTGCACATCATGGTTCACCAGCAGCCCCAAACATCTAAAGAATAAGCTACCAGCCAAACAAGCTTGTAAGAATATTACTTAAACTCCCCCCTGATACTCCTCTGGAGATTGAAAATATTTTTGTGTCTATCACTGTAATGTGACTATATCTCTGTAATTCTCTTTGTATTTTATGTTTAAAAAAATAGGGACCACAATGGAAATTACAGTTGAAGTCGGAAGTTTACATACACCTTAGCCAAATACACTTAAACTCAGTTTTTCACAATTCCTGACAATTAATCCTAGTAAAAATTCCCTGTCTTAGGTCAGTTAGGATCGCCACTTTATTTTAAGAATGTGAAATGTCAGAATAATAGTAGAGAGATTGATTTATTTCAGCTTCTATTTCTTTCATAACATTCCCAGTGGGTCAGAAGTTTACATACACTCAATTAGTATTTGATAGCATTGCCTTTAAATTGTTTAACTTGAGTCAAACTTTTCGGGTAGCCTTCCACAAGCTTCCCACAATAAGTTGGGTGAATTTTGGCCCATTCCTCCTGACAGAGCTGGTGTAACTGAGTCAGGTTTGTAGGCCTCCTTGCTTGCACACACTTTTTCAGTTCTGCCCACAAATTCTATAGGTTTGAGGTCAGGGCTTTGTGATGGCCACTCCAATACCTTGACTTTGTTGTCCTTAAGCCATTTTGACACAACTTTGGAAGTATGCTTGGGGTCATTGTCCATTTGGAAGACCCATTTGCGACCAAGCTTCAACTTCCTGACTGATGTCTTGAGATGTTGCTTCAATATATCCACATAATTTTCCTTCCAAATGATGCCATGTATTTTGTGAAGTGCCCCAGTCCCTGAGGCAGCAAAGCACCCTACAACATGATGCTGCCACCCCCGGGCTTCACGGTTGGGATGGTGTTCTTTGGCTTGCAAGCATCACCCTTTTTCCTTCCAACATAACGATGGTCATTATGGCCAAACATTTCAATTTTTGTTTCATCAGACCAGAGGACATTTCTCCAAAAAGTACAATCTTTGTCCCCATGTGCAGTTGCAAACCGTAGTCTGYCMTTTTTATGGCGGTTTTGGAGCAGTGGCTTCTTCCTTGCTGAGCGGCCTTTCAGGTTATGTCGATATAGGACTCGTTTTACTGTGGATATAGATACTTTTGTACCTGTTTCCTCCAGCGTCTTCACAAGGTCCTTTGCTGTTGTTCTGGGATTGATTTTCACTTTTCACACCAAAGTACGTTCATCTCTAAGAGACAGAAAGCGTCTCCTTCCTGAACGGTACGATGGCTGCGTGGTCCCATGGTGTTTATACTTGCGTACTATTGTTGGTACAGATGAACGTGGTACCTTCAGGCGTTTGGAAATTGCTCCCAAGGATGAACCAGATTTGTGGAGGTCTACAATTCTTTTTCTGAGGTCTTATTTCTTTTGATTTTCACATGATGTCAAGCAAAGAGGCACTGAATTTGAAGGTAGGCCTTGAAATACATCCACAAATACACCTCAAATTGACTCAAATGATGTCAATTAGCCTATCAGAAGCTTCTAAAGCCATAACATAATTTTCTGGAATTTTCCAAGCTGTTTAAAAGGCACAGTCAACTTAGACTTCTGACCCACTGGAATTGTGATACAGTGAATTATAAGTGAAATAGTCTGTCTGTAAACAATTGTTGGAGAAATTACTTTTGTCATGCACAAAGTAGATGTCCAAACCGACTTGCCAAAACTATAGTTTGTGAACAAGAAATTTGTGGAGTGGTTGAAAAACCAGATTTAATGACTCCAAGTGTATGTAAACTTCCAACTTCAACTGTCGTGGCTGACTTTATTGTGCAATCATAGTCACTTTAAAAAAGATTTGTGTATATACAGTATGGATTTATTTTAGCTGACAAATAAAATCAATCATTCAATCCAAACTGTGCAGCGGCCAATTGATGAATGGAAAGAGACATCTGTTACAAAACACCAAAGAGTTTAATGACATTTGGAGCTTGTCAAGCCAAGCCTTCAGAACTGAGTACAAGGTAGGGAGGGATCTATTTTATGTTTGTCGAGCTTGACATAGTCTATGTATTGTGGTGTTGGAAACGCAAACAGTACAAGGGGAGGGTCATGTGAGAATATTTTTAACGTTGGGGCACCTTGAGTTGGACCAGCCCCTCCTCCCAGTACATTTCCATCTGTCCCTACGTGATGTAATGTTGCATGGCTTTCAGAGACTGGCCTGCAACAGCCTCCACTCCTCACCAATCTCACAAATTGCACTTGGATGTTTAAAAAATGGCAGAAAAAAGACTCTCCTGTGGCTGTCTTCACTGTTTAAAGATGGATTGATGTGATTTGTGGCTCTGATGATGTTGGGTACAGGGTTGATTGATTACCATGCTGGTTGATGATGGGTGAATTAGGTAGAGAGAGGGGGATATAAGCCAATGGACTAAATTGGTCAGGGCTGAGGATAACATAAAATTATGCAGCATCGATCTACAGGGAATGCATTCACTTGATCACACTTTGGCTTCAGAACAGGATATTGGCCATTAGGAATTCTCAAAGTGCTTGCTAGAGCAATGCCGTCATATCTGTGCATATTAATTAGAATGAATAACAACAAAAATTTAGTAACTTATCAGATGCTGCATCAAACATGACTAGAATTTAGATGGGATTGTACACATCCCCGTAGACTCTCTCTCTGGTTATTTTTTCTCTATATGTACTACATATGTGTCTCTCTCTTTAAATCACATTCTCTCTCTCTCTCTCTCACACACACACACACACACACACCACACCAACACACACACACACACACACACACACACACACACACACACACACACACACACACACACACACACACACACACACACACACACACACACACACACACGTGTGTATGTGCGTGTGCGTGTGCATGTGAATGACTCTGACTCTCATGAGAGCAGGTGTTTAACTGCCCCAGTCTTTCCCCCTGGTGTAACATAGCTCTCGGACAACAGATTGTTGTGTGCTGAACAGCATGTGACAGGACAGAATGAGCATAGAGGGAGGGCACAGCACTTCAGCACAACAGTTCAACACAGGACTTAAATTACTTATTATCAATACTTTTAAAACTGAAGCATTATACAGCAAATGGGTGATAGTATTATAGTGCATGAATGTGTGTGTGTTGCTGTGTTGTTGCCTGCACTGTGTTTCTATGGCATGGAGACTCCTGTTCACAGCATCTGCCTGGACATCCTATCCTTTGTTAATTGTCCTAACAGGCCTAACAGATGAAAAGCAGCCAAAGTGAAGCCAAAGTGAATTTGTCCACCAGCCAAGCCTCTGATAACACCATCTATCTTAGTACATTTTACAGGGGGGGCCCTAATGACACTGCATGGTAGCAAACAAGCCACCTTGACAGATGTCGAAATTACAAGTAAACAACCTAACAGGGGAAGCAAACAAATTACCAAACCGGAGAAGCCGGGGAGGCTGCAGAAACATGGGCCTTGCCAACAGCCATACCTAAATAGCATGGCAGCGTGAGTCACGGTGTGTCAATGTCAGAGAGGCAGTTAAGCACATATATTTGTCTTTTTAAGGTGGGACGTCACTGCGACGAGGAGGGAGCTCCTTGCCAGGGGGCTGCAGTCAATCACTGCCTCAATGGCTTACGTGACTAGAATTCTGCACACTCAGGCTTGCTCATATCTGTGTATTCAAACCCTCTCAATTAAATGTAACCTCTGGCAGCGATGATTTGTTTTTCGAGATATTCCTTTTCCTGTGAGTTGCAAATTGGCATTATCAAGGGACCACTTTACTGCCCTAATTATAAGCTAGTCCCGGGAGCCTTTTTACATACAATTATGCTCTAATATACACAGAAGCAGCATCATTGTCTTGTAGGCTGTCTATCATCATCACTCTCACCTCAACCTTCTCCCCGTGGAGCTAATTCTCCTGCATGATGACAGTTGTCTCCTTTCCAGCCATGGTGACTCATTTTGTGCCCCCACACTGTGTGGTATCCATGTGGCCACATTATAAAACCAATTATCAGCAGCCAAGTACAAGCTCAGGGCTCCTTTCCCTCTCCGTGACTTCTTTATCTCAGAGGCACAGACAGCTGCAGCAAAGGGGAGCATTGCATATTAAACCCAGGACCAGCTGTACACAGCATAGTATGACAGGGACAGGAATGCTGAAGTAAACAACATGGAACAATAAGCCTCTATAGATGGTGGATTACTAGTCACTGCTCTAGACACACTAATCCTGATCATGTTGATATTCAGTTGGCTTTCACAATCACAAAGTATGTGTACTTCAGTATCAGTCATCATGTGTGCCTATTCAAGTCTTTTCATAAAGGTCACTGGATCTGATTTGAGGACTGATCATAAACTTTAGAGTGGCATTCCCTGACACAATGCAGGGGGGAAGTGGGAAATTAAGTCGTTCCTCCTCCACAGCCACTAAAATATCAGACCTAATATTGTTGTCTTAACTCCTCCTAACACGTTCTCCCCTTCATTCTAAGGTGTTCTCTTTAAATTATTTAAGTCTATTGTTCCCTCTCCCTGATGCTCCTGATTGAGGATAAGGAAGAGGAGGGGGTGAGTAGAGGAAAGAAGGTGAAGGCAGGGTATGTAGAGGAGAAGGAGAGTTTAGGCTTCTTCTGAACGATACAAACTATTTCGCAACATGTAATGCTTGTTGTTGATTGATGTATTTTGAAGGATAATCTCATTGCACCTATGTATTCAGCTATGCCAGGAGAATTTAACAAGATAGGACAAGGTACATTGAATTAGGGGCTAAAATACAAATAGTGTTTATCTGTGCCAATAAATTGCTTCCTTTGTGTTTTAAGGACTGCATGGACATCGATTGAGTTGTTTTTATCTCATCAGATGAGATTACTCTGAGCTTTACCCAGAATATGTGCCAAGCCTTATCCTCCCCAGACAAGTCACGAAGGACAGAAATTGGAAAGTTGTGGTAATTTGGAATAAGTAAAAGTCCCATACCATATGGACCACTCCATTATCCCCTATGGATAGTTTTTCACTTCACTGGCTTGGTTCTGCATCTATTCAGGATGGTTATATCTTACAGACCTCTAGTCTATTTGCCCTCTAAAAATGTTTACCTCACACAACTTCATCAATATTTATTTATTAAATCATCAAAGATGGCAGTGAACAAAAATGCAAGAACCTTACTATTGTTCATGCATTTTATGTTCCATCCCTTTTTGTGTAAGAACAGTATTTCAACGTTCAACCGCATGGTTGTAAAAATCAACACCCATCATAAGCATACAGTATGCAATATGTTCACCAGACATGATGACCTCTGACAAAAGAGCTCTGCCTTGAAATTAGTTGCCAATATTTATCTTTCTCTTCTTCTATTTCTACACACATCTAAATAAACACAAAAACAACACAAACATGCATTCACACACACACACACGCACTCACGCACGCACGCACAGACACACACACACACACACACACACACATTGCCTCCAGCTACAGTATTTCAGCTGAGATGGTGGACACCATAATCCAAGAGGGTATGCTTAGTCTGCCAAAGGCACTATAGTTTGGCAGAGAGGGAGGGTCCATGGAGATTGTAGTCTCCCAAGCCCTGGAGAAGAGAAGGGGAAGAATGTAAGGGCTGCCACTTTCTGATAAACAACTTCACATGACTTTCTCCAACTGTTTTAAGCTCACATTTCCAAGATACAAAATACCATGGCTGTCCATTTCCAAGATACAAAATATCACAGATTTAAGGGAGTATGTTGAAAAGTGGACGGTTTATTAATCATGTAAAATGTTTGGCTCAGTAATAAGTACATTCCTCTGTACTTCTCGTTTACAAAAGGCATTTGGTTTCCTATTTCTAGCTAAAATGTTCTGGTTGTCATCGACCACTGCCAACTAATGTGGGACATCTGGCAACAACTGAATATGAAAGTGGCTCTATGTTATTGAATGCAGCTCATGTTGCATAATGTAGAACTGTTTATGCTCCAACACAAACTAAGTCATTCATATGTATCCATAGTCTTCTTGTTATTGTAATTGAGAATGCAGAAATCTATTTTATTCCAAACTAAATATTAAATATTTGAAACATTATAAAACTGTCACTTGCTTTTCAGGGGTGTCTAAAGGATTATAAAATGAGGATATTTATTTTCTTTAATAACTCTTTTGTGTATTCTCAATCTATTCTGTTGTGCTGTATAATTACTTTCAGTGTGTAGACAATGTACGACAAAATTAATGAAGGCAATTTTCATCAAGAGTAATTACAATTTTCTAAATCAATTTATCATTTTGTTGAGTCTAGTCCTCCATGCTTGGTTGACAGGGCTTCCAAATGTGTGAATATTTACTGGATGGATTTTAGATTTGTACCATTATGGTAATCCCAACAAAACAAACTAAAAATAACTGAAATGTTACATAATTACAAATTAAGAATAATTTGAATAGAACAATGTTGAGTAAGGTGCCCTACTATTTTATAAAATTTTACATCCATGTAAATAAAGGATATTACAGTGTAAATTCCATATTATACAGAGCTTGCTTTAAACTTTGAGTACAGTGGCTTGCAAAAGTATTCACTCCCCTTGGCATTTTTCCTATTTTGTTGCCTTACAACCTGGAAATAAAATTGATTTTTTGGGGGGTTTGTATCATTTGATTTACACAACATGCCTACCACTTTGAAGATGCAAAATATTTTTTCTTGTGAAACAAACAAGGAATAAGACAAAAAAGAAAAGAAAACTCAAGCGTGCATAACTATTCACCCCCCCCTCTCCAAAGTCAATACTTTGTGGAGCCACCTTTTGCAGCAATTACAGCTGCAAGTCTTTTGGGTATGTCTCTATTAGCTTGGCACATCTCGCCACTGGGATTTTTGCCCATTCTTCAAGGCAAAACTGCTCCAGCTCCTTCAAGTTGGATGGGTTCCACTGGTGTACAGCAATCTTTAAGTCATACCACAGATTCTCAATTGGATTGAGGTCTAGCTCATTCCAACACATTTAAACCACTCGAGTGTTGCTTTAGCAGTATGCTTAGGGTCATTGTCCTGCTGGAAGGTGAACCTCCGTCCCAGTCTCAAATCTCTGAAAGACTGAAACAGGTTTCCCTCAAGAATCTCCCTGTATTTAGCCCCATCCATCATTCCAACAAATTCTGACCAGTTTCAAAGTCCATGTCGATGAAAAGCATCCCCACAGCATGATGCTGCCACCACCATGCTTCACTGTGGGGATGATGTTCTCGGGGTGATGAGAGGTGTTGGATTTGCGCCAGACATAGCATTTTCCTTGATGCCAAAAAGCTACATCTGACCAGAGTACCTTCTTTCATATGTTTGGGGAGTCTCCCACATCCATTCTGGTGAACACCAAACGTGTTTGCTTATTTTTTTCTTTAAGCAATTTTTTTCTGGCCACTCTTCTGTAAAGCCCAGCTCTGTGGAGTGTACGGCTTAAAGTGGTCCTATGGACAGATACTCCAATCTCCGCTGTGGAGCTTTGCAGCTCCTTCAGGGTTATCTTTGGTCTCTTTGTTGCCTCTCTGAATAATGTCCTCCTTGCCTGGTCTGTGAGTTTTGGTGGGCGTCCCTCTCTTGGCAGGTTTATTGTGGTGCCATATTCTTTCCATTTTTAATAATGGATTTAATGGTGCTCCGTGGGATGTTCAAAGTTTCTGATATTTTTTTATAACCCAACCCTGATCTGTACTTCTCCACAACTTTGTCCCTAACCTGTTTGCAGAGCTCCTTGGTCTTCATGGTGCCGCTTGCTTGGTGGTGCCCCTTGCTTAGTGGTGTTGCAGACTCTGGGGCCTTTCAGAACAGGTGTTTTTATACTGAGATCATGTGACAAATCATGTGACACTTACATTGTACACAGGTGGACTTTATTGAACTAATTATGTAATTGGTTTCACCAGATCTTATTTAGGGGCTTCATAGCAAAGGGAGTGAATACACATGCATGCATCACTTGCATTTGACATTTATTTGAATTTTTTGAAGCAAGTAATTTTTTTCATTTCACTTCACCAATTTGGACTATTTTGTGTACTGTATGTCCATTACATGAAATCCAAATAAAAATTAATTGAATTAATTTACCGAACATTTTAGAAATTTAACAGACATCCATATATATTTCGATCCAGCGTCACCAATAAATGAGGGATGTTGGCCAAATGAGCCACATTTACATGCCCTTAAAAACAGCCTATAACAAAAACACTATTCCTTGTGTAGCATATGCAAAACTGTATAGCCATTTCTTTTGGGGGGGGGGGGGGGGGTTCGGCTAATTTCCTAAAACAATAATTGTCCACTTGACGGTTCAGCTGTCAGATTAACATACTAAATGTTCCAGCGCATTGCATGCAAAGGCCTTAGGTGTCCAATGTATTTGTGCCACCCATTAATGAGAAACCTATGTCAAGTATAGACCATATTGTGTGCAATACAGGTTATAGAAAAGAGCAGAAGCTCTGATCTATCCATTTAGACCCCAGTCCTACCTACCTACCTACAGGTTATGGAAAATTTGCTCTTTTAGTATTTCTCCAGCAGGTTTCCTCAAGGAGAAAGTATTCTATGTCAAAGATAATAAAACAAAAACACTATAGTAAGTTATACAGCAATCAATCAAATGTACTTATAAAGCCCTTTTTACATCAGCAGATGTCACAAAGTGCAATATGTTTTTTATTTCATCTTTATTTAACCAGGTAGGCTAGCTGAGAACAAGTTCTCATTTACAACTGCGACCTGGCCAAGATAAAGCACAGCAGTTCGACACATACAACAACACAGAGTTACACATGGAATAAACAAACATACAGTCAATAATACAGTAGAAAAAAGAAAAATCTATATACAGTGAGTGCAAATGAGGTAAGATAAGGGAGGTAAAAGGCAATAAATAGGCCATGGTGGCGAAGAAATTACAGTATAGCAATTAGACACTGGAATGGTAGATGTGCAGAAGATTAAAAACATGTTTTAAAAAAAAGATATTAGAAACCCAGCCTAAAACCGCAAACATCAAGCAATGCAGATGTAGAAGCACGGTGGCTAGGAACAACTCCCTAGGAAGGCAGGAACCTAGGAAGAAACCTAAAGAGGAACCAGGCTCTGAGGGGTGGCCAGTCCTCTTCTAGCTGTGCCGGGTGGAGATTATAAGAGTACATGGCCATTTAAGGCCAGATTGTTCTTCAAGATGTTGAAAAGTTCATAGATGACCAGCAGGGTCATATAATATTCAGTGCGAGACAGCTGGTGCGGTAGAGAGAGAGAGTAGAAAACAGCAGGTCCGGGACAAGGTAGCACGTCCGTTGAACAAGTCAGGGTTCCCTAGCTGCAGGCAGACCAGTTGAAACTGGAGCAGCAGCACGACCAGGTGGAGTCATCAGGCCAGATAGTCCGGAGGCATGATCCTAGGGCTCAGGTCCTCCGGGAGGGGAGGGAGAGAGAATTAGAGGGAGCATACTTCAATTCACACAGGACACCAGATAAGACAGGAAAATTACACCAGATATAATAGACTGACCCTAGCCCCCCGGCACATAGACTATTGCAGCATAGATACTGGAGACTGAGACGGGTGGGTTGGGGGACACTGTGGCCCCGTACGGCGATACCCCCGGACAGAGCCAACCAGGCAGGATATAACCCCACGTACTTTGTCAAAGCACAGCCCCCACACAACTAGAGGAATATCAACAGACCACCAAGATACTAGCCTGAGACAAGGCTGAGTATAGCCCACAAAGATCTCCTCCACCGCACGAGCCCGAAGGGGCGCAAAACCAGACAGGAAGATCACTTCTGTGACTCAACCCACTCAAGTTACGCACCCCTCCTAGGGATGGCATGGAAGAGCACTAGTAATGTCCGCAAAAACACTACAGTAAGTACTACAGTATACTACAGTCCGCAAAAACACTACAGTAAGTACTACAGTATACTACAGTCCGCAAAAACACTACAGTTTAACTACAGTATACTACAATCGACAAAAAACACTACATTAATTTCTATAGTATATATTACAGTATACAACAGTATACTACAGTAAATACTAAACACTACAGTGAATACTACAGTGAAGTCCGCAAAAACACTACAGTGAATACTATAGTATTTATACCATAGTATACTATATTATTTTTTCATGTGGCTTGCCGGACAACCTTCATTTACATACCTATTGAAATTAAAATGTAATTAACTATGGTACAGTATATTGATATATTAAATATTTCCACAAATCTTTATCAGTCTGTAACTGTTGTAGCTTTGTGGTATTGTATGTTGAGGTTCTGTGAAAAGGCCTGGGGTGTATTCATTACAGAAACCGTTAATTGTTTAATAACCAAACGGAAGTGTTTTTATTGGACAAATTCAGGTAGGTTCCACCCCATTTCACTCCGTTTTCTTCCGTTTAAGAAATGTTTTGCAACACAATTGGTGTAATGAATAGACCACTGTGGTTTCGTAGGAGTGCCAAGGAGGTGAGGCAGCTATCAGTTTGGTAATCATTAATCTCACCAAAGACATACGCCACACACAGCAGCTTCCAGCACAATATATTACTGAGAGAATTAAAACAAAAATTCTAGTCATGCAATTAACAATGCAAATGCATCTACATTTAAGGACATATTTTATCAGATCAGAAGCAGAGACAATATTTGAAGCCATGTTGTTGTTAGTGTTTTGCTTATTATAGCCAACGTTTTCTAATCATAGAAAGTACCATGTTTAAATTATCCTAAGGCAATAGATGTACTGCATGTAATTAAAAAGGGTGTGGCCTGAGCCTGGTACTCATTACTCCGATTCTGTTGCAAAATGTTTCTTAAACAGAAGCAAATGGAACAAAACGGGGGAGGGACCTCCCTGAATTGGTCCAATAGAAACTCTCATTTTAGTTGCTGTTTGGCTAATGATTACACCTGTTTCAGAGTTTCAGGTGAGAGCAACTGAAGAGAAGGCAAGCAAAAGTTTTGTTCTGGTTCACTCTGTCAGGCCTCTTGGAAACGACATTATCTTTGGAATATTGCTGTGCAGAAAGGTAATTTGGATTCATTCTTTATGTGATTGTTGTTTTAAATACTGCTCAGGAATATTATGAATACGTGCTGATGTACTCAAGAGTTTAAAGTACAAATTCCTGACTCACTCAGCAACAGCCATTAAGTTGGAGAGGAGAACTTGGTGAAAATACAGTAGGTAGGTATCGTTGAGGATCTGTCTATTCTATCCTCTAGCCCTGGACAGAACAGGTTTATATATTTTAATTCTGTGCAGGGTTGTCTATCCACTTGGAAAGCGTGAGTGTATGTTGTTAAGGGAAAACAAGTGTCCCATTATCATTGTCATTTCAGTGCATGATAAAGACTACCTGTTTGCTGAGTAATGTTTCCTAGAAACTAGATTAAAATCACAATGAGGAAGTACACATTCAAATTACTCAGGTAGTCATTGTAATCATTTCTCTTGATGTGCCATAGAGGTTTACCAACATGGTCACTTTGGGAAAGTGCCTTACATGCTCAAGACTACAGTTAGCTGTGATGTTTGTGGTAACAGTTTATCTGAATACAGGTGAGTAATGCAATGTTTCCTAACCTAGTCGCCCTATGACATCCACTATTTCGGGCCCTTCTAAGCCCACGCTGCACCAGACAAAGTCCACTTTTAAACTGATTCATTTCCATTTATCTTTGTCAGGGGATATAAAATGTGCCTGTGTGACAGCCATTGACTATATGCACATACTTACACAAGAGGTTTATGTCACCTGATGTAGCCGGGTGCAGCCCAGACAGTGTCCCAGGCCAGGGCATAACAACGGCCGTCTCTGTTGACCCATTAGCTGGTGTCTGTCCTACATGTTCGATATATCACATTATACTTATATGAACTGCGCAACAGATGTCCAACAATTGGGGGTATTCACTAGGAATCAAACAGAAGCTAACGGAACGGGGAGGGACTTACCTGAATTTGTCTAATAGAAACACTTTCTATGGTTTGGAATAATGATTACACCCCTGTTGTGGAAGTGAAACTACAGTACCTTGAAAAAGTATTCATACCCCTTGACTTATTCCACATTTTCTTGTGTTTGAGCCTGAATTTATTAAATATATTTGTTTTCTCACCTATCTACACACACTACCCCATAATGGCAAAGTGAAAACATATTTTTAGACATGTTTGCACATTTTATGAAATGTAGGTATTCACACTCCTGAGTCAATACTTTGTAGAAGCACCTTTGGCAGAGATTACAGCTGTGAGTCTTTCTGGGTAAGTCTCTAAGAGCTTTCCACAACTGGATTGTGCAACATTTCCCCATTTATTCTTTCAACATTTTCAAGCTCTGTCAAATTGGTTGTTGATCATTGCTAGACAACCATTTTCAGGTCTTGCCATAGATTTTCAAGTAGATTTAAGTCAAAACTGTAAAACGTCTTCTTGGTAAGCAACTCCGTGTTGTATTGGATTTGCCCCAAACATAACACTTTGTATTCAGGACAAAAAGTGATTTGCTTTTCCAAATTTTTTGCAGTATTACTTTAGAACCTTGTTGCAAAAAGAATGCATGTTCTGAAATATTTTTATTCTGTACAGGCTTCCTTCTTCTTCTTCCTTCTTCCTTCCTCTGTCAATTAGATTAGTATTAGTATTGTGTAGTAAGTACAATGTTGTTGATCCATCCTCAGTTTTCTATCACAGCTGTTTTAAAGTCACCATTGGCCTCATGGTGAAATCCCTGAGTGGTTTCCTTCCTCACCGACAACTGAGTAAGGAAGGACACCTGTATCCTTGTAGTGACTGCGTGCATTGATACATCATCCAAAGTGTAATTATTAACTTCACCATGCTCAAGGGGATATTCAATGTCTGCTTTTTTACATTTTTACCCATCTACCAATAGGTGCCCTTTGCGAGGCATTGGAAAATCTCCCTGGTCTTTGTGGTTGAATCCGTGTTTGAAATGCACTGCTCGACTGAGGGACCTTAGAGATACATTGTATGTGTGGGGTATAGAGATGAGGAAGTCATTCAAAAATAATGTTAAACACTTATTGCACATAGTGAGTCCATGCAACTTATGTGACTGTTATTGTACTCCTGAACTTATTTAGGCTTGCCATAACAACAGGGTTGAATACTTATTAACTCATAACATTTGCTTTTCATTTTTTAAATTCATTTGTAAAAAATCTGAAAAACATAATTACACTTTGACATTATGGGGTATTTATTGTGTATTGGCCAGTGACAAACAACATCTAAATGTAATCCATTTTAAATTCAGGCTGTAACTGAAGGCACTGTACAGCATGCTGTTAATGCAGGAACTTGTCACTTTAGTCTGAAACTAGTCTAAGTTTCAATCCTGAATGTGTGTTTTTCTCTAAACCCTAAGATGTCACAGTGGCTATGCAGATAACATCCACAGGGTCTCAGACCATTCAAAGAGCCCAGGGGGAGACAGTCGTGCTGGGATGCACATACACCCCTGCCCCCTCTGACACAGGAGATCTGGACATTGAGTGGATGAGTGTCCATCCAGACATGACCCAGAAAGACCAGCTGGTGAGACTACAGAGCAGGAGACAGAGGGGGCTCTTGTTATGGATAATTGAAGGGGAGGGTTTGGAGATGCAACATGCGTCGTAAAACGAATATGTTAGTCTTAACATCCACTCATACCATTTATGTCAGACTAGTCTTGGAGATTTTGTTTAGCTACAGGCTATCTTACCCTCATTGTTGCAGTAGAAAAACCTGTTCTCAACATTTGTTCTCAAGACTTGTTGTTTTGTCATTGAAGCAAATCTCTACCTCTCAGGTCCTATCTTATACAGGAGGGCAGAAATTGCATTACGGGGACCCCAGCTTCTCTAAGAGGATGGACTTCACAGGAGACCCTGCGTTGGGAGACGCATCCGTCTCATTCTCTGCAGTGAAAGCCTCAGACACAGCCACCTACCAGTGCAAAGTCAAGAAGGCGCCGGGTGTTGACATGCGAAAAGTCACTCTGGTAGTGATGGGTGAGGAATGCCGCCCCTCCCAGACTGGTTTCTATTTTACCAGTTTCATCATTCCACTGTCCTGTGTCCTGTTTTTAAATCTGCTTTATCACTGAAAAGGAATTTGAACACTCTGGTGCTCCTTTTGTTCTTATCAATATACTAATTTTCTTGTAGTGGAAATGCACTTAGAAGGAATCAACACATTTACACAATGGCCCATTTTGTCATTGGTCGCAGAGATGCATATGTTAAGTAAAATAAAGGAAATGGTATTCACTTGTACTGTATACTTACTCTACACACTCTTTATGAAGTTGTTTTCCTGAGACAGTTTAACCTCTTCTCTTACACCAGTCCCTCCATCAGTGCCTAAGTGTTGGGTTGAAGGCGGTGAAGAGAAGGGAGCCGATGTCTCCCTCCGATGCAAGTCATCCGTGGGATCCACCCCCCTTAACTATGTCTGGACCAGAGAGAGTGGAGGGGCCATCCCACCTACAGCAACACAAAGTAGGAAACAGGAACTAAAGTCTCTAGATAAGACATGGCACACATAACCATAGGTCTACTGTGCATGTTGATATACTGAGGTGAGGTGTGGTTTGTAGCTGGCAGCGATTGTCTTTGTGTTCCATTTAGACTCCCAGACTGGAGAGCTGATGATAAGAAATCACTCAGAGAGCTACATGGGAAATTATCTGTGTGTGGTGTCGAATCCTGTGGGCAAAGAGCAGTGTAAATACACCCTGCACGCATACAACCGTAAGTTTAATTGGAAGAAAGAAAGTGAGGAACGGTGCATATGTGTGAACCTGTCTCTGAATATCATGACTTTCTTTTTAGCTCCCAACAAAGCAGGGGTCATAGCGGCTGCTGTGATTGGTGCACTGCTACTGTTGCTCCTCCTCCTGCTTCTCATCTGGCTTCTGGTCTGCTGCTGCCACAAGCGTCGCTATGAGAAGGAGGTTGCCCATGAAATCAGGTATGAAATATGACATTCCATACCTTCCAAGAATTACATGCAGCAGACAAACTGTAAAATGTGATTAACTCCTACCGTTCTGTGCCACTCTTCCATGGCCTGGCCCTGCCCAACAGGGAGGATGCCCCAGCCCCAGAGAGCCGACCCGCCAGCAGGAACTCCAGCTTCCGCTCGGTCCTAGGCTTCCGCTCCCCCCCTGGGGCAGTCTATAGCTCAGTGAGAAATGGTCAGCCCAAGAGGACAGAGTCAGACAATAGGAGCTTCTACACCAACAGTAGCATAGGCATGCCTGCCCCCAGCAAGCAGAAAGCCCCTCATTTGCCACCTGTGCTGAAATATGACAGCAGTAATGGTTACCCTGTGTAACAATGTTTTGGGTTGGGGTAAGGATAAGCATGAAAGCATTACAGGATATGTATAATCTCATTCCCATGCTACTTCCCCCCTGTACTTTGTGCAACAGCCTGAAAACTCTTGGTGCAATAGTACAATGGATAATGTTTTAGTCACGTGAAGCTCAACTGAGGATTTTGCCAATGAGAATGAGTGAGAAAGAGATTATATTTAAAGTGTATGTCAGATGCAGTGGTGTGAAAGTACTACTTAAGTTGTTTTTTGGGATATCTGTACTTCACTATTTATATTTGACTATTTTCTTTAGAAATGTAGTGAAGTAAAAGTAATGTACTTCTTACTCCATACATTTTCCGACACCCAAAAGTACTTGTTACATTTTGAATGCTTAGCAGGACATAAATTGTCTAATTCACACACTTATCAAGAGAACGTCCCTGGTCATCCCTACTGCCTCTGATCTGGCGGGCTCACTAAGCACATGCTTCATTGGTAAATTATATCGTAGTGTTGGAGCGTACCCCTGTCTATCTGTTAAAAAAAGTTCGCTTAATATAAGAATTAAAAAAATTATTTATACTTTTGATACTTAAGTATATTTTAGCAATTACATTTACTTTTGATACTTAAGCAAATATTTTTAGACTTTTACTCAAGTAGCATTTTACTGGGTGACTTTTACTTGAGTCATTTTCTATTAAACGGTATCTTCACTTTTACTCAATTCGGTACTTTTTCCACCACTGGTCAGATGTATGTTTTTTATTCTATGTATGACTTATTTTGTCTAACAGACAAGCAACCAATGTTTGTCTTCTTTTCTATAAGTTTTCAATGAAAATATATTTTTTTAACCAAGCACTTGATTCTGAATCAGTTATATCCTGTACACCAATCGAAAAAGCTAATGACCCCACCCTCAATACACCAGGCCAATGATTGTTAATACGGAATGACATTGTGTGCCAGTCAGATATGTGATTTAAGATATTGATTTTGATATAAAACTTAACGACTGATTTCATACTGACTGGCCTCAAAGGCAGACAGTTCAAAGAATAAAAGCTTGAAGAAAGTCTATGATCAAAGGATTTTTTTCAATCTTAGCACAGTGGAATGTCTACAATGATTGATTTGGATGCAAGGATCACTGGGTTTTTCCTTTCTTTTTTTGGTTTGCAGCATAGTACAAAATTTGTCTAGACTCCTCATTCCAGAGTCAAGCCTGCCACAAATAATTACCGTAGGCATGTTTTTGTTGTGGTCTTGCCAAGCAGAATGCTTTAGGAGTCAACACCCAGAGCACCAACCCTGTACAGTGTTAATTTAACGCAGAACATGAAGGTGAGCCAAACGCAGGTTGCCCCCTTTATCACATGTAAATCGACCCTGTGGAACAGATGTGTAGATCTGTGGCCATAGCTTCAGGAAGGATATTTGCATGGGAACTGGACCCTGAGGTTTTGTTCAGTATCTGTGGTTTGTCAACATGTCATTCTGCAATACATCTGGTTCAGTAATTCCACCGGATATACACAGAGCAAATTGGCCAGTGTTACCTAGTGTTGATTCAGGAGTTAATGAACAAATTCAACAACCATGTCTCTGTCACTAACCAATACAGGCATGGGTGGTAACTCTACAATTAATTTGAAAAGGCAAGGAACACTGGCAAATTATATTGGAGGTGTGGCCTAGTGGGGTCGTGGCTTTCAATGGTTTTTGGCCATCTGTGAGTGGAAGTTTTGCAGCCTACCAGTTTAAGTGGTCTAGAAAATACCAACAAAAACAAGTAAGAGATATGAATAACAAATAATTTATAATTTACCATTATATGGTTATTAATTAGAGAACGGGTCAGAATATAGGGATCAATGAAAAGGTCACCTATGCATATTCGTCTCTGTTTCAGCACCAACTGGTAAATTTAAAAATACTCTGATCTTTTTAGAGTTAGGAAAGTATTTCTGAATCATAAAAAAAACAAGGTTGGAGAGCCTTTACGCACAAAATATATTGATGACTCAAAAATAGTGGTTTAATATTCAAGATCAATGCATGAAATATTGGAAGGTGGAAAAAAAGTGTACAATAAGGGTGAAACAAGTCCTATAAATCTACCCTAATTCTTACTAATCACAGAACTGTATGACAATGGTCCAGTCGTCGTGAACCGTGCTCCAGGTTTAACCTGCTATGTGTGGTCTGAGTTCCATAATGATTCAAATAGGCTTCATGTCACAAATTATTGCACAATGTTAGCCTAATATGATACACAGACGTGACAGAGGAAAGAAAGGTAGACGGAATGGAATGATGCAAAATGTAAGATACACATTGAAGGAAACTAACACAAAAAAATACTAGTTGTAAAACGTATGTGGGTATTACTGACGGTGGCTCCCCATAGTGGTTAATATTTAAGATGACACATTGTAAAGTCAAACTAAGAAAAGCCTGGGTCTCCAAATTTCATCCGTGCAAATTATGAGGGCATATAATAAAAATTTGGAATAAAAGGCACAGCTATTTATAGCCTACTTCACTTGGGAAAAGGGACTGCAATACATGTCATGTTTATATGATTTTCAGTTTGCTTTATATGACTGGTTTCACATTCGTCTCCAGGGGAAAAAATAATCTAAAACAATTGAGTATTTATGTGTATTTACAATCGCCTTCTCTTATCAACAGCTCTCAATGTATACATTACAGTGCATGGAGATTCAATTGGAAGAAATAAAGTAGATGCTTGTCCCACTTGGAACTTGTAGGTTCGCTAGACCTTATTCATGGTTTCCTCGCATATAAAGGTGGTGGAATTATTAGGGAATCAAGTCAAGGTCAGACTATAGCGTATCTATAGACACCTTTGCCGCACCATTTCTTTGATCTCCCCCCAAATGAATAGCAAGGCAGAATACACGTAGAGAGAAAAGTGCATAAAAAGGGAATTACGTTTAATTTACCAGCGCTTAACTCGAGTCGGAATGCCCCCCCAAATGAGCACACATCTTCACCCCAGGCCTATGGAAATGCACTGCCACCACTGCCTTTTGCCATCGCCACTAATTCAAATAGTATTGTGAATAGAGTTCGATGCTTCTCTATAAATTCCAGTCAGGCGACTCTGAAATCAAAGGTTCTGTGCCTCAACTTCATGCCATTCTCAGTCAACATCTTCAGGCTACTTCTTAAAGCCAACCTTTTGAAAACAAATATTTTTTAATCTTCAATGCTAAGATATTGAATTGTTTCAAGTTGTAGTAAAAGAACAAAGAGAAAACAACATCAGATGCAAAGGGATCCTTGTCTGAAGTAAAGTTACATCCAAAATAACCACATTCAATGGTGTAGGTGCTTATCTCAGCCTTGTCGACTTTGAAATGTATTCCAGTTGATTTTCGATTTGTAAATTTCCTCCACAAAGAAAAGAAAGTCCTGGCTATGTGTCACTCTGATTCAAATGAAACCCCTGGTAAATGTCTGAGTTAAATTTAAGAATCTGAAAGTACATTTTATGCCATAATAAAAAGGCTTACAAAATATGGTATCTGAAACATTTGAGCACTAATTCCACCTCAACCTTGAACACTTCATTATCACAGAATTTTGATATACAGTTGAAGTCGGAAGTTTAAATACACCTTAGCCAAATACATTTAAACTCAGTTATTCACAATTCCTGACATTTAATCCTAGTAAAAATCCCCTGTCTTAGGTCAGTTAGAATCACCACTTTATTTTAAGAATGTGAAATGTCGAGAGAATGATTTATTTCAGCTTTTATTTCTTTCATCACATTCCTAGTGGGTCAGAAGTTTACATACACTCAATTAGTATTTGGTAGCATTGCCTTTAAATTGTTTAACTTCGGTCAAATGTTTTGGGAAGCTTGTGGAAGGCTACCCACAATAAGTTGGGTGAATTTTGGCCCATTCCTCCTGACTGAGCTGGTGTAACTGAGTCAGGTTTGTAGGCCTCCTTGCTCGTACACGTGTTTTCAGTTTTGCCCACAAAGTTTCTATAGGATTGAGGTCAGGGCTTTGTGATGGCCACTCCAATACCTTGACTTTGTTGTCCTTAAGCCATTTTGTCACAACTTTGAAAGTATGCTTGGGGTCATTGTCCATCTGGAAGACCCATTTACGACCAAGCTTTAACTTCCTGACTGATGTRTTGAGATGTTGCTTCAATATATCCAAATAATTTTCCTTCCTCATGATTCTATCTATTTTGTGAAGTGCACCAGTCCCTCCTGCAGCAAAGCCCCCCACAACATGATGCTGCCACCCCTGTGCTTCACAGTTGGGATGGTGTTCTTCAGCTTGCAAGCCTCCCCCTTTTTCCTCCAAACATAACGATGGTCATTGTGGCCAAACAGTTCAATTTTTGTTTCATCAGACCAGAGAACATTTCTCCAAAAAGTACAATCTTTGTCCTCATGTGCAGTTGCAAACCGTAGTCTGGCATTTTTATGACGGTTTTGGAGCAGTGGCTTCTTCCTTGCGGAGCGGCCTTTCAGGTTATGTCGATATAGAACTCGTTTTACTGTGGATATAGATACTTTTGTACCTGTTTCTTCCAGCATCTTCTCAAGGTCCTTTGCTGTTGTTCTGGGATTGATTTGCACTTTTCGCACCAAAGTACGTTCATCTCTAGGAGACCGAAGGCGTCTCCTTCCTGAGCGGTATGACAGCTGCGTGGTCCCATGGTGTTTATACTTGCGTACTATTGTTTGTACAGATGAACGTGGTACCTTCAGGCATTTGGAAATTGCTCCCAAGGATGAACCAGACTTGTGGAGGTCCACACATTTTTTTCTGAGGTGTTGGCTGATTTCTTTAGATTTTCCCATGATGTCAAGCAAAGAGGCACTGAGTTTGAAGGTAGGCCTTGAAATACATCCACAGGTACACCTCCAATTGACTCAAATGATGTCAATTAGCCTAACAGAAGCTTCTAAATCCATGACATAATTTTCTGGAATTTTCCAAGCTGTTTAAAGGCACAGTCAACTTAGTTTATGTAAACTTTTGACCCACTGGAATTGTGATACAGTGAATTATAAGTGAAATAATGTCTGTAAACAATTGTTGGAGAAATTACTTGTTCTGCACAAAGTATATGTTCTAACCGACTTGCCAAAACTATAGTTTGTTAACAAGAAATTTGTGGAGTGGTTGAAAAACGAGTTTTAATGACTCCAACATAAGTGTATGTAAACTTCCGACTTCTACTGTATTCATCACATTGTACTATCAACATTTCTGGTTTTATCTTAGAGCACCTAAATAAGCTGGTGGACATTGTTTAGAGAACCAACAGCACAATGCAAGGAGCCAATAAGGTGGATATCTGGGCCATAACTGGCCTGATGGCCATCCTCACTATGTTCTTCAACCTGTACATCTTCCTGATGAGCCTAAAGAGCTACAGGCAGAACAAACACTGGACCCCGTGATACCACCAGCACAGCTCTGTCTGTGGCCAGTTGTGCCCACCAGCTGCTCTGCAGTCTCTGGATGACCATTGGCAACATAGACTGCCGACTGGCCACGGACAGGACTGCCAACTTCACCATCATGTGGACCACCGCCTCCCTGATCTTCTAATACAGCACCAAGCTGGTGATTGAGCCCATCCACTGCTACACCAAGATCCAAAGGTCATCCTGAAGCACTGTAGTCCTGGTCATCCCTGTGTGTTCTCAGAACCGGTCTGCCCACGCTGACTGTCCTCGTCCCTGAGAACAACACATGAAAACAAGAACTGCGGTGCCATCATGTCTAATGACAACCCGTGCATGATACAGATCACCATTTATCTAGTCCTCTCTGACATCCCCCTGGGAGTACTGATGCTAAAGTGTTGCATATCCATCTTTGTTCACCTGGCCATCCATCTCCAGCACATGAAGACCAGTACCAATGGTTTCCACGCGCCTAAGCTGGACTCTGAGATGCGAGTGATAAACATGACCCTGGTACTGCTGGTTGCTCTATATGTACTATCAGGTATTGTGAAGAAAGATAATGCCATTGTGCTCTCTTTACTCTTCTATATCACTTTCAGTGCCTTGGTTCTTATCTATGGTAAGAAGACCTTCTGGAAGGTTCTCCTCCACTCTTACAATGTCTGCCTGGATGAGTTTCCCTGTCGGTCCTGGCTGAAGGTGCCAGAGACCAAATGCAAAACCAGCTCTGCTCACACAGTCAAACACTGAGGTCAGACCAGGGTAGGCAGTGGGCTGGCGTACTTTTAACGTGTTTGGATAGTATGGGTTTAGAGCCATCTGCTTGTCTGACCACTTCACTTCATCATTAGGTTAAATGCGTTTCTTATTCTTCCAGTCATAAAACTATGATAGTTTTTAAGCTATTTATCCACATGTTATTTTATAATAGCCCTGTATCTGTTTAATGTTGTTATCAGTTTAATTAAGCAGTTTTTATTATGGGTGTAGTTATTAAGTCATGATAATAAACAGAGTAGTTCAAGCCCTGGATGCTGATTGGCTGAAAGCCATGGTATATGAGAGAATATGGAGGCGAAAGAAACCTGTTTATAATAGCAATAAGGCACCTCGGCGGTTTGTGCTATTTTGTCCAATATATCACGGCAAAGGGCTATATCCAGGCACTCCTTAGCCGTGGTATATTGGCCAAATACCACACCCATTCGGGCCTTATTGCTTAAATAACCTCGTGTCTTTTGCCATTAAAGATATTAAGATTTCCAGGTCTTATATCATGGCTAGTCATTTTGGGGCCTTTGCCACAGCCTGTTTCTCTGATCAACAGCTAATATCCAGTGTGTTTCTGAGAGCATAGCGAATGGGATTAAAATGGTTCAGTAAATTGTTCTGACATCTATAACCAGGTCATTAGCATAACAACCAAACAATACACTCCACCAATCAAACTGCATTTGGAAAGTGTAAACAAATATTTTGCTGAAAATCTGTGCCATGTATAGTGGATGAATACATGTTCTGTAGAACCTCTGCTCACAAATCTAAAATATTAAGACATATGTGACGGCCATATGATCTTTCATAATTCGGCAACACTGACAATACCCCATTGCTACATTCCCTCTAGCACTATCTAGTGAAGTCTAATATGGAGATACACAGGGGTATTTCTGATCATTCAACTGCACTTAAAGGAAAACTCCACCCCAAAAAACGATTTTTTGGTATTTGTTTCATTAGTCCATTGTTGACATAGTCCCAAAATGATTTGCTTATCAGCAGTCAGGTTTTCAAGATATGTAACTTTCAAAATACAGAAATCATCCCCGTATGATGCAAACTCAAGTTAGTTTTTGGGTGGAATTTTCATTTAAGTCTACTTCTGTCTATTGGTCAATGGCCTGTGGTTAGGACTCGGAGGACTTTTATATCCTGGAGATCTGGTTAAATACTGACGACAAAAACCAGGTCTAGTGAAACTCGTCCATGGATGAGTGAATATCACAGGGTAGCCTGGAAGCATCACTTCTTTAGTCATGTGACTCAGGGACTGCAGGGAGAGTGATATCCTGTCCCCCAGTATCTGACAGGAAGGAAGAGGCCATTAGGAGGCCAGATTACCAAGACCAGTATCTACATATCACACAGGGCCTACTGCAATAAATTACACTTGTAGTAAAACTCCCTCCCCAGCCCAGACAACACTACTGTACAGAAACAGACTGCTTTCACATATAGGGAACAGTCTTGTGTTATACTACAGTCCACTTAAAGAAACAATGTTGTGATCTTGATACATTTAATACCGCTATGAAGAATGTTCTCTTTCTCAATACAGAACATAAAAATAAAGCATGAATATGACTGAAGCAGAATTACATGTAGAACCTCTGGTATCTCAATGAAATTACTGCCAGACATAAATTCTCACATTCCACATCACTATTTACCAGAATTAAAATTAGGCTTTGTGTGACAGAATGAAAAGAATCTCACTGTCATACCATCTCACCAGACATCAAGGTCCTTTATTATACTCTCAATTATCTCATAATTATTCATCAAAAAAGATATAATGAAGTCCCAACTAGTGCCTGATATGTCCTTGATAAGAGATAAGGGATGACACCGGCAATAGATATGAGTACAGGATAATGATTCTTAGAACTTCTGCTGAGGACAGAGGCTGGTTGTCTAGCCTTCTGTAACAATACCTTCTACAATTCAACAGAACAGTTAGTTAAATTCTTTATTTTTGTTTGGTCAGATTTACAAGTTTTATTGGTAAAAAAAATAATATATTACATCTCTTCATGCTACTATAAAGCTTTAAATCTCTTTACAAATATCTGTTCTGATCATTGTTAGAAAAACTAATTCAAAAAAGGTTAGTTCCCTTCTAAAATATCTTTGATCCCTGGAAATAGTCAAACTAAAATACTGACTCATTCTTGCACTACATACATGAAAACGGTCATTTCTGAAAGAGATTACATGCATAGATGAGCAATTCAGAGGACAAAGAGAGCATGGCATTGTTTTGAAAAGAACAACTGTATGAGACCGAATAATAAAAGAATGTATATATTGATATATAAATCAAGTTGAAATTTTCACTGTTGAAAGTAGACCGATGTAAATGACCATGTCTCTATCTGTCCAACTCAAGTTGCTTGATGAACGCATACCAATTAACTTGAAACCTTTAAAAATCACTGAAATAAGTTAAAGTAATACAACAATGAATCAATAAAAGCGTAATAAAATGAAACTATGAAATGCACCAGGAAAGAAAAAATACCTGCCAACTCTAAACAGATTATTGAGTTTGTGCCATACCGTGTTAAAATGACAACTTGCTAAATATATCAAGTTGATTTGTATAGAAAGCAAGAGTTCAAGACATACAGTATTTTGCTCTTATAAAACGTCAAAAATATACCATTTAAAAAAATCTAATTTACATTAATTCCTTCCAGTGCATGTCTCTAAAGATTCTGAAATCATTGAGGTACTATCTTAGTGTGCTTTCATCACACAAATATGTAATGCATATTTACTCAGTATTTATGAGTTAGCCAAGGTTATTCAATGTGACTATCGTCCACAAACGTATTTGGGGGAAAGTTCAATTTTGATTACAAATCTCAATTCCCCCAAAAAGGACTACTACGCATGTACCACCTATGATCTATGACTGGGTCGAGGGAAGCAAAAGGTAATCCAGGGTCGCAACCATAGATTTAGACTATATAATCAACAACAATATAATCAAAGTCTGTTGAAAATCAGTTCTGAGTCACAGACCACAAATTCCCTGCTCTTGATCAGCAATAGTGATTCTAATATAAAAAGGTTTTCACCTAGCTATATCACATAATAAAACATGAAAATGCAGTCATCGCCTGTGCTTTTCTTGACGAATGCCCAAAACAGGCACTGGAAATTATGAATAGTCCAGTGTGATTCCAACACATAATGACAAAAGACAAAATTGAAGCTTTGGTCATTTCTTATCCTTGCAGTGATATTCCCAAAATATATACTACACTATATACAACAACATCTCAAAGACCCTTGGGAAATATGCTAAGGTCATTGTTATTATTGCTTTTTCAGAAATATATACACTTCCCAAATCATGAATTAAATCCACCTTTATCTAATTCCCCATTCCCAGGAAACTAGACTATAAATGGACTCTCCTCAAAATATGAAAAGGCGTGTGACCCAATGCACCACGGCTTACAAAGACATCTGTCACACTCCATTTTACAACATACCATTCAATTACTTTAGTATGGAAACAATTATGCTTCTGTTTCATAGAGATTCACAGGGCACACACATAACACGTACCAGTTTGTTGGAATAACTCGTAGTAAGTATCAGAAATATCAATTGTTGACATGTAATTCTGAAGTACATAACAGGTAAAAGTACTGGTCCTGAAATAGTACTGTAATAAAGTGCTACAGTACCACAAGATGAACCAAACCCTTATCCCAGGCAGCAGGTCTCTGAACCAGATGAGAGGGGCTGTCCGGGTGGAGGATCCTCACTGAGGATTATTCTCGTAGGAGCCGGGGAACATAGACTTCCTGGTTTTAGGAGGAGGTGGAGGGGGCTTGCTGTCAATTTTCTGAGGCAGAGGAGGGTGGAACTATGGAGAGACCGGGGAAAAAATTATAATGTTAAAAATATTCTGTTTCACAATGTGCATTTGACTAAAAATATAGATGTTTTCAGTGAAGATGTACCTCAAGGGAGTTTTGGGAGATGTCAAACATCTCATGGGGATGTTTCTTTGGTGGCATGGGTGGGGGTGTTCCGGGAGTGTCAGTGGTGGCATCATTATCACCGGGGAGAGATGAATAAACTGCAGAGAGAGAGAGTGACAAAACACACACATTTTAGGCTGCATGACAGCTAAAACTATTTGTGTGTGAACTACATGTACAAGAGGTAAGATATCCTAAACAGGGTTTCTATATTTCTGTGTGCAGGGTGAAGCTGTAAGCATCTCTTTAAGGATGTGTAGGATAGGCTGCTTTGTAGGTATGCCTTGTGTGTAACTAAGCTACATACTGGAGCTGTGAGGAGTCTGAGGAGAGGCTGGCAGGGGGCTGAGAGGGTTGTCAAAGCTGAGCTGAGAGGAAACACCCTGGAACAGAGATAGGGTCAGGCGACGGTCCCCAAACTGCAGACTTTTGGGTCTCTGCGGCTTCTCTGGAAGGGTCTGCTAAGGAGTAGAGTACAAAGATACAGCCCTCCTTGAAATCACAGTCAAGTAATTACTGCGAATGTATTAGCCATTTGTGCCTTAGTGCATGAGCCAAAAACAGTTGTAGTTACCTCATCTATGTCTGGCTGTCTCTCCACCAAAACCTGTGACTTGCTCACACTCCATTCTTTTCGGTTCTTTCGACCGATCCGGTTGTCATCCTCAGAGCGGGACAACATCGAGGCCCGGCGATCGTTGGGAGTGTCACGGGACAACAGTGAACTGATGATGGATATCAGGACAGAGAGAGAGACAAGAGGGAGGTGTACAGTTAGAGGGTTATACTGGCATGTGCAAGACTTCAGAATGTCACACTGTGAGATGTGGAAAAGCACAGACAAATATTCCTTACAAACATAGCAACACAAATAGACTACACCAGAGTAGCCCAAGAGGGAGACAAACACAGGAAGGGAGGAGGGAGGGAGGGAGGGGGACTGACTCCTTGGAAGAGGAGGGAGGATGAAGGGAGTGGAGGGACTGACTCCGGGGAGGGGGAGAGAGGATGGAGGAGGGGGACTGACTCCTGGGAGGAGGGCCGGGAGGGTCCATTAGAGGAGGTGGAGCCGCTGGAGAGGCCTGAGGAGGTGGTGGAGACAGTGGACATGCGGCGCAGTGTGGAGGACAGGATGTAGGGCATCACTACGGAGCCCACACGACTCTTCTTCCTTTCAATGAGAGAGCAGGGCTGGGACACACAAATGAGATTAAACATCATCAAGAAACTTGGCAGGGGCTAAGCGGAATGACAGGCAAAACACTAACAACAATAGAGTGCCTTAAGCAAGATTTATGGTCCTGCAGCAATATAATGTACACTCTGCTTTGAATGAGGGAAGTTTGATAGGGAGGCAGAGGAGCCAATAGCTAAATTTGGCACACTCTTACATTAAATAAGAGTTTGCCATTGGAAACTGACCAGGGTTATGACGCCGTAATGCTTCTCCACTCTCTCCCGCAGGTCTGAGAAACAGGTGAGCAGGCGGTTGTGTAAGGGCTTCAGCTGCTCAGTGGATTTCTCTCCGTGGATTCGGATCCCATCAGCTAAGAGAGGGATCTGAGGGGAGAGGAGGAGGGAGCCTCTGTTCTTATAGCAGGTACTGTATGTCTAAGTACAGGTTCAATAACAAGGAGAGAATTACAATTTACCTGGAGGGCAATAAGATGTTTGAGGACCTCAATGCTCTCAAGGTCATCTGGGTGTTCATGCATGTAGGTGTCAGTGAAGAATGCCTGTAGAGACAGAAAGGGGGTGGAAACAAGTTTAGCATTTTGAGACATGAAGATGTTGTCATATATGCACATTAAATACTAACTAAAATAACAGTGACCTCGAAAATAAGAATATCAGGTTACAAATCTTCAATGAAATGTGAGACAAAATTGTATAGGATTCAAGGTCCTAGGTAGTAATAGTCAAGTCAAACCTTCTCGTAGTTGGAGTAGCCACCCATGACGGCAGGGTCAACAATGCCATTGAGCATCATGGAAAGTGGGTGGACGGACGTGGAGCTGTCACAGGCCTGCTGCTGCACCAGGTTACTGAGCTTCTCATTGGCCATCTCCATGGTCTCCACAGCATTCTGCAAAGGGCTGATCTCCTCCTGACCAGTAGGAAAATCAGGAGAGGTGAGGAGACATCAAAGTGTAAAAGACCAAATTGGGTGAGTAGGAACTATTTGCTATGGGTGGTAGGGAGTACTCAACAGTGTTTAGATTAAACATACAGCACATTAACACCAGTAAGTTTGTATTACTGTGATTGTCATCATCATTACTGAGAGAACTTACAACAGAGATGGACTTCACTTCGAACCATTTGAGAATCCCTGGGAAGTGATAGGTTGTGATGTAAGTTGTCCTCTCGATCCACATGGTCTGTAACATGAGGCGGAAAATATGACTGAATGGCCAACAACACAAATGTTTTGAGCAGCAACCTCTTGTATTCAACTGCTAATCAAAAAGGAACACCTATGTCAGAATGCTGTTGATTGACTACAGATCAGCGTTCAACACCACAGTGCCCACAAAGGTCATCACTTTGCTAAGGACCCTGGGACTAAACACCTCCCTCTGCAACTGGATCCTGAACTTCATGACGGGCCGCCCCCAGGTGGTAAGGGTAGGCAACAACACATCTGCCACGCTGATCCTCAACACTGTGGCCCCTCAGGGGTGCGTGCTAAGTCCATTCCTGTATTCCCTGTTCAGCCACGACTGCGTGGCCAAGCACGACTCCAACACCATTAAGTTTGCTAATGACACAACAGTGGTAGGCCTGATCACTGGAAACGTAAGACAGCCTATAGGGAGAAGTTCAGAGACCTGGCAGTGTCGTGCCAGGACAACAACCTCTCCCTCAACGTGAGCAAGACAAAGGAGATGATTGTGGACTACAGGAGAAGGAGGGCCGAACACACCCCCATTCACATCGACGGGGCTGTAGTGGAGCAGGTTGAGAGCTTCAAGGTCCTTGGTGTCCACATCACCAAAATCTATCACAGTCCAAACACACCAAGACATCGTGAAGAGGGCACAACAACACCTTTCTGCCTCAGGTGACTGAAATGATTTGGCATGGGTCCCCAGATCTTCAAAAAGTTCAACAGCTGCACCATCGAGAGGCAGTGCGTACGGCTCAGTACATCACTGGGTCCAAGCTTCCTGCCATCCAGGACCTATATACTAGGCGTTGTCAGAGGAAGGCCCAAAAAATTGTAACCTGCCACCCAAATCATAGACTATCCTCTCTGCTACCGCACTGCTACCCCCAGGCCATAAGACTGCTGAACAATTAATCAAATGGCCACCCGGACTATATACATTGACCTCCCCCTCTTTGTTTTTACACTGCTGCTACTCACTGTTTATTATCTATACACAGTCACTTCATCCCTACCTGCACGCATATTGACTCGGTACCAGTACCCCTTTTATATAGCCTCATTACTGTTATTTTATTGTGTTACTTTTTATTTTATTATTTTAGTTAATTTAGTAAATATTTTCTTAACTCTATTTCTTAAATTACATTGTTGGTTAAGGGCTCGAAAGTAAGCATTTCATGTGACAAAGAAAAATGCATTTGATTGGCTACATTCCTGAGTTTAGAGTGTGTGCGTTAAATGGAGGAAATTGTCTTTGTTAGGGCTCTGCAGCATGGTGAGTGTGAGCTGTGTGCCAGGTACTCACTGCAAATTCATTGTCGGGGTCCTTTGCACCTTTCCTGAAGGGTCTGGAATACTGAAACTGGTCCACTTCATTGGTTCTGTAGTAGCTGGGAGAGGAAGAGGGACAAACAAATGAGTTGCATGAGTAAGAACTAAGAAAATGCATTCAACCACAAGCTGTTGTGTTCCATACTTCAGGATCTGCTCAGGAACACCCTTGTCTTTGAACTGGGCGGGCACAGTAAGGACTGGCTTGACTGTAAAACACTGGATATCTGTGAAGGGCAGGTAAGGATAGGACTGTGTATTATTAAAAAACAAAAACCTTTTTAGTGCTGTAGGGGGAAACGGAGACGGTGGCCAGTGGATTACTGGCTCAAAATTGTCCTTGAGAAAGGTATAATAAGACCTACCTATAAATGGGAAATACATCAAATGAATAATGTCCTGACTAGAAGCATTAACACCAATTAACATTTAAATAGCATTCATAGCTGGGAGCGTGAGGGCATGCTGCAACAGGCCTAAAGGATACGCTGTCCTTGGGAGTTACAGATGTTGTCCCCAGGGGGCGCTGTGCTGGTCATCCTGGCTGCATTGGGGAACTGCGACAGCAGCTTCAGACTGAAGTCCTCCAGCCACTCATACTCCTTACCACGGTAGATGAATACTTTGTTCTGTATGAGCAAATCCATTCAAAGATATGGTGAGATAGGATTTAATTAGAACGTTGTTATTGAATGACATGCTACAGAAGATGTCAAAGATGGACTGTGGTAGACAGGAATGTGCCCTTCCCCCATTGAAATATATGTGCGTCAGCCAAATGAAGGCTATTCTAACCGGAACCTGACAAGATCATGGAAGGTATTTAACCCATAGAATCCCCCACTGCTTTATGGAACTGATAACTAGTATCGCCTGCATGTTACATCATCACCGTGAAACATTTTTAATATTGACTTATCATTTAATTTTATGGAGAGTTCCATAAGTAAAATGAATAAAAGGCACATAAATATAAATATCTCAGGCGAATGAGACAGAACTTGAAATGTGCTATGGAGGCTGGATTTCTGAAAAGACGTAATAATCTTACCCTGAGGAAAGTGGGGAATCCAAGGCCATAGTATCCCACAGCAAAGTATTCTGGCTGAGGCCGCATGGCATGCATTATATTCTCATAGAACTGGGCTTGCTGTTTCTGTGTACAACAGTAGGGAGAGTATAGAGGCTGTAGTAACAATGAGCTAAATTAACAGCGCCACAATCAGGAACAAAGATAACATACAACAGGAAACACCTAAAATACTGTAGAAGCTAACCAGTTCCCTGTGTACTTAACTTAGTTAAGTGTCAAAATTGGAGGATCCATAATGAACATAGATTCATAGCAGTGTAGCAAAACAACGTTTTTGTACAACTCCACTGCAGATAAGGACTGTTGAATACCACGATGACACAGTATTTACAAAAACATGACTAATAGAGTATCACTTCATAATTAACTGAGTGTTACTTCCTAATGGCAGATGCCAGTATGTCAACCGGCAATGCATGGGTGGGACTATTGGATAAAAAGGTTTGACACAAGTGTGGCAGCAACTCTGATATCTTCCCCATTTCCTCAAATTGTTTCTGCAGTAATGTTTTTTTTTTTTCTTCAACTATCCCTGTCATTTGGATTGAGCTAGCTGAAATGACTTTCTGCCTTAGAAAGTGGTCGTCCTAGCCATTGACAATGTATCTTGAACAATTTATTGTCATAATTAACTCCAAGTCTTTGTGAGCACTGAAAAGTATGTTAGTACAGCAGTTGAACTGGTCCTATTGAAAAGGCCTCGCACTAAATTCGCAGTGGGCTATCCCTTTCTGGCATTGTATGTGGAACTTTCACATGCATTCTTTTTTTACATGTAGAAACTAAGAGGATAATCATTTTGGGTTTTACTGTTTGTATGTTTTAGGGACAATTTCTATTTAGTAGTGACAATATTTTGATTAAATCTCAGACTAAAACACGATAGCAAATGATAAGTCCTCTTACCAGCAGCTGGCTAAGCTCCATGAAGTCGAACATCTGGTTCTCGTGCATCTTTGCCAGCTGTTTACCCATCTCAATGGCTTTCTCCCACATCTGAACAGATAAATGCAGCAGTTGGTAAAAAGACACGAGATGTGAACATGGTTTAGACATCACCATCTGTCCGTCACTAACACCTCTATTCAATCAAACCCTAACAGCAGGTTTCATCGTTGATGTACTGTGGTGAACAGGAGAAATGTTTACCCTAACCCAGAAATCTGGTAACCATGTTTGATTGAATATGGCCCCAAGTTTCTTTTGTAACAAATGAAACAGACAAATATTTCTGACAGTAGCTCATATGGCATGTTCAGGGGTAAGTAGCATATGGTCTCTGACTACATATGCTGTCAAATATACTGCCACCCTTGCACAATTCCCAATTTCTTCTCAAATAAGTTGAAATTGGAAAAAACTTTTGTTGTTCATACATGTATTTGTTTGATACACAACAGCACAGAACCAAAACATTTCATAAAAAGTCCCAACATTATCTACTTTACAAGGTAAAAATAGCCATTCAACAATTTTTGAAAAAAGAAAACAGAACATTCTGCTCCATTGCAAAGTGCAAGGGTGCCAATATATTTGACCACATATGTACCTCATGCTTCCTAATAGGGTCACTGGGTGAGGGTGGGAACTCACTTTGCCCTTGTCCAGGTTACAGATGATCTCCTGGAAGAGTCTCTCTTTGAGCTCCTGCTGTGTCCAGACATGTTTGCCATGACCGGGGATCAGATGTGGGGCACAGGGCTTGTCAGACCACTGAGAAGGGCAATATACACAATACACAAAGTGCATTTAGTTTTCTAGTAATGTATGTTATAGTTTGTTAACTGGAATTTTAGGGAGATAAGCCAAAGACGGTTGTTTTCATTGAAAGTCGAATTGAATGTTAATCTGAGCGAGACCTCGAGGAGTTCGGCGTGAAGTAACAGGGTGTATGCTGCCTCCGTGTAGTTCTCACAGACAAGGTGTAAATCCCTTAGCTTGTACAGATACCTGAGGACGAGGTCAGTATTTTAGAGTGATATCTAACAGATAATAGGTAGAATCTACCGCACACCCAAAGCTGATTTGTGAAGGTGCTGGAGGTAAAATGCAAAACTGGAGAAACAAAGAAAAAATAAAGTCCCTGCACACTTCCAGTCAGATGTACATTTATTTGAATTATAGCTGAGCTTTCGGTCAGTCGACCTTGCTCTGAAGAAGGTCGGCTGACCGAAAGCTCAGCTATAATTAAAATAAATTTGCATCTGACTGGAAGTGTCCAGAGACATTTTCCTGTTTCTCCAGAGTGATAGCTAACAAAATGGGATCCAAAGAAGAGTATACATTAAATCATCGGACTCACCGAATGTAAATGTCTTCCCGCTTCTTCTCCTTGTAGAAGTTCTGTCACAACCAAAATAAAAACAGCGGCAAAACTCAGCTTTTGTACAATTGTTTGATAATATTTTTGGGGTTAAAATCAATTGGTTCAATGTAGAAACATAACATCTTGATATAATATTATTCTGAGGTGGCGAGTGTGGCTCAATCTTTCTGATTAGAGTTTGAGTTCCACATAAACCAGTCCAAGGTGTTAGTTAGCACCTGGTAGGCTCTCCTGTCTCTTAGTGATGTACTGTAAAGGCATACCAGGACGTTGACGGTGCAGCTCATGCGGAGCTCAGGGCTCTCGTCATGTGTGATGGTGCGGTAGGCCAGTAGCTTCTCCAGCAGACTGCTGAGCAGCAGAGCCAGCTCCTCCCCTGACTGAGACAGGTATCTGTGCCTCCGACAGTGCTCCAGTAGTCTACACAATACCAACAATCCAAAATGTCAATGAATGAGGGAGTTATATAGTCCATATTTAGGTCTTGACTATGAAATCATGAGGTATGCCTAATAAGAAGGAATTAGCCTCTGAATGATTGGCAGGTTTATTGTCAGGGTGCTTACGTTTTCTCCAGCAGGATTTTGTACTGTTCATCCCCACGGCCTCCCTCTACCTCCTGATCCAACTTGGTGATCAGTTCATTCTCAAACTACAGGTACAGAAAGACAAAACAAAGCTGCTCAGCCAAATACAGCTGGGTACCTCTGTTTGTGTACAGTGATACTGTAAAGCCAGACAGGAAGCACTACCGTGGGCAGCTATCTCACCATGTTAAAGGTGCGGCTGGGAGTGAAGTTGTGCTCACACTGCATCATGTCAAAGAAGATGGGGATGGTGGCTTTCCTCAGCTCTGGCTCAGGCACCAGGGTAGCCTTTAGGATGGGCCCCACCATGGCCGGGATGAACTTCATCTTGTGGGGGCCTGAGGGATGCATAAAGTCAGAAGCAAAATGTTACACAAGCTCATTTGAAAGAGCAATAAGTGGTACTCCATTTTCATGCAAACAACAGGACAGTAAACTCATAAAGTGGTAAACAAAAAGCAGGCCACCACCATGAAACTAGGCAATAAAACATTGTCCTCAAAGCCTTTTGCCAATGAACAGGCCATTATACAGATGTCTTTATTTGTTGAATTTCTGTCTTACAGAGATAACAACCCCCAGACAGTACTTACCAAGATTATACCACATATCTCGGATCTTAAAGCCAATGCTCTTCCTCATGTCTCCATACCTGTAACCACAACATCGAATTATACTATATACTGTAGAGCATATGCACACGAACTTACAGCATCATTTCTTATACATAAAATTCAGTTCTCTGTGGAAATTTTTATTTTATATTATTAGTTTAAGGGAATTTGTATTTAAACTAATTGAACCAAAGAAAAAAACGAACATACTTGTTCAGTATTTTATTCCGTTTTTCTTGAGAGAAGGATTCCAGTTGCAATGACTTGTGGGTAAGGAATGCAACAGTCAAGTGGAAGTAGTTGTTCCAGAGCTGAAAATAAAATATGATCGTTTTTACACAGACATTGGGACAATGATTGAGCTAAAGAAGTTTACATTTGCAGAGAGACACGGATGTCTTTTGTCCACCCCATCAGAAGGTGGCGACTGGAGACCCACCTGCAGCTCAAAGTGGGTCTGGTCCATGAAGTACATGTTGAGGACCTCAGAGTACTGGTTGATGGCCCGCAGAAACACACCAATCTGCAGGAGGTTCATGGTCATCCAGTCGGAGGGGAAAACGTTCCCCATCAGGTCCTTAAACATGATGAATGTCTCCATCAGGAAGTCCTGTAGTGCCAGGGAGAGAACAGTTACCTTGCCTGTAGTGGAAGTACCTAGATGTATGCTTCTCATGTCTGCACAAACATGTGGGGTTCTGTTTCTGACCAAGCCGATCGATTAGTAACATGCTGAACTATGCACAGCAGTCCCCTTGCATTTCTCATATTAGACCCACACAGTTCAGTAAAGAAGCAAGGACAGGGAGATCCTCACAATGTTCCAAGTCAGTCCCATGAAATGTCTATAATCAATAATCACTTCAGGAGCAGTTACAAGCACCAGTGGTTGAATGCCAGCTATCGACTGGATGATTCAGGAAGAGTCATGCCCAGGGCAGGGGAGGTGTGCCGGCCCACTTACAATGATGTCTTGTCTGGTCTTGAAGGTGCTGATGTAGTGTGCGTAGTGCATGTCATCCATCTGCTTCAAGATGGCGGTCATACAGGCTAGGTAATGACCCTGCCATTGAGATAACAGAGCATCAGTCACCTTAGTTGTAAAACTACTTTAGGTTCACACATATAACATGTTTTATGCTTAGAAGCTAATTATAAGCTATAATTCATTGTTGAATGCTTATAAGTGCCGATTTAGTTATGTATAGGATGCATAGAAGCAGCTTTTCAGCACTGTGCCTTGTACATGGAAACTTAAAATAAATAATTTCCAAATGATTTCCAAATGAACAATTGAAAACTGTCAGAGTACTGAGTATGAGTCTTACAATGAGAGTGGAGGTTCTGCTCATGCTGATGACAGTGCGATTGACCCTGCGAAGCAGCCGCTCCATTATCAGCTGGACATGGCCCCGGGTTGGACCCTGGGACACAAACAGATCAGATCAAAAATGACTGTATCAAAACCAATCCAGTTAAGAGTTATGGATGTCACGGATTTCAGTGTGTCTAATGGCAGAGATAGAGGTGTGCTATAGCCAGTAGCCACTCACCACATTCTTGCGGTCCAGGTTGTCTAGCACAGTACTGAGCAGCTGAACACAGGCCTCGTGGTCTGGTTTATTGGAGTGGTCATCCAGCTGCCCACTCAGCTGGTCTGTCACCAGCGGCAAGAGGACATCTCGACACTCTGTGGGGTCAAAGAGGAATAGAGCCTATTCAAATGTGTCATCCTGTGGTTCTGTTTTTAAATAGAGATCATTCTAAAGTTATGTTTGAGCCAGAGAGGCACTACAGTACCTGACTGTTTGAAAAGGTCACTCTCCACCATCTTACACATGCAACCAAGTTTCTGGCGCACCAGCTGAGAGTCAGGGATGCTCTCAATGAACTTGGTCAAAAGAACACTAGTGAGAGAAACAGGATGAAATTCAGAAAAGAGACAAGGACATTTTATATACAGGAAAAAGTATCATTTCTGCAGATTCGACAGTTGAAAAGTCATTACAAGGAGTTACCTGAGCTCCACAGGATCAAAGACATTCTTGATGTCATTAATGATGGTGGGAAGGTATTTCAGTATCGCCCCCTGAAAAAGATGATGGTCTTTAAAAAAAGAACATGAGGGAAATATCACCGGATAAGGCTTCTGTGTTTTACAGCTCTAGTCAGCTCGAAAGTGTTTTAATTAACGTTATTCTGCAGTTTATCAAGTAAAACTTTACTTCAACTATCTTTCACGAAGCCAGCATAAGGCTTCCATAAACATAGAAAGGGTAAGCTGGTTTGAACAGCTGACAATTATCAGAATAACACAGTAAATGTTGCATTACCAGGCTATGCCATGTTAACAGTGTGCATTAAAGAAGATGAAGTACCATGTAAGTGCCAATCCCAGTGTCTCTCCCCTAAACCAACTCACCTTTATCTTCACTCCCTCATCCAGCGGTCTGTCCATGAGTGTGTTGAAGGACAGGAAGAGTGTCCGTATGGAGTTGAAGAAAGCATCCTCGCTGGTCCCATAGAATCTGAGTAAACAAAATAAGGACATTGCTCATTTCACAAACAAACTAATATTGTCTCACAAATGTATTAGTATGTATGAGGAAGGAAGGTCACGGCTAAGATACCTGAGGTAGAGGACCCGGGACTGCACAATGAACCTGAACAGGTACTTAAGGGCTTTGAGGGCTGAGTACAGTTTCTCGGTTAGGACAGGCTCATCTGCATGGCCCACATAGTAATTCAGAACCTTGGTCAGCTTCCTGAAAAATGAATGGAACAGGGAACTCAGGCATACCAGTAATTACATATAAATGAATTCTGAATGGGTGGTGAGGTGTCAAAACAGGAGGAAGGAAAAATTAACAGCATAGAGATGAAAATGTGAGAAAGGAGAGAGCTAGACTCACATGTAAGCCAGAGTGGCACTGAAGTGCTTGTTGATATATGTCTCCAGTACTGGGTTAAAGTGCTGGAACTTGATGTCTCCAATCAGTGTGATTATGAACACCTAGAAAAAATGCAGAGCACAGTCAGGAACCAGTGTAATATAGAATCCTGCTGGAAAATAGTGTAACGTTAATAATTTCTAATATACAATTGTCTTTTGGTATATTAATGACAGATGCCATTAATCCTGATAACTTAACGCAAGTAAGTAACCCACCAGTACAGAACTCACCAGAGCATTAAACAGCAGCGTGTCATAAGTCTCCTCCTCTGAAGTCTCCATCATGATACTGAAGAGGGCATCAAGTGTGTCCTGTAGAAACTAAGACCACAAAAAGACAAATGCATTAGGCTAGGGTGTCCTTGTATGTAAAGCCAGTTAAGAATGCTAACTCTGGAGCAGTCATACTCACCTTGACAATTTCCCCTCCCTCAACCTCCATCAGGCGCTGCAGGTTCTGGTCCAGCTCTTCAGGGTTGGACCTCCAGTTCAACAGGCCCAGGAGATCCACTGGAAAACAGCAGAGGAACAGCAGCAGATCACTTTAACTGACCCTTGGATTTCATAAACTTGAATGAGTATGTCAACACCACTCTGATTTGTATTACGAGCCGAAGTGCAGAAAGAGTTAGGTTCTATTTGTTAGAGACGGTTTGATACTTCATATATTGTTTCATATCCATTTCCACCATGGTGCTTATAGATTAGAGATGATTGTGTCCTACTACAGTACCATTCTGGGTGAGTTTAGTGGAGCAGGTGAGAGTGCCAATCTGGAAGCTGTCCTTGGTGAGTGGGATGACTCCTGAATGGTTAAAGTTTTTCCCTGTCTGCCTCTCCTTCTCCTCCACTTCAGCCCAGGAGCCTGGCAGAGTCAGGTATGTTTTTGCATCCTCAGACTTCTTTGCGTCAACCTAAGAGAAAAAATATATATAATACTAGAACATATTCATTGATATGTAATTTGATATTCATTGACCAGGGAGCTTTTTATTTTATATAAAATATAAAAAATAATTACTTCACTATTTAATTGATAATGAAAAATACAGGGAAAGAAAGATCTCCAACTGTAGTCAAATGTATCAGAACCTTCTGGTTCCACCAAGATGTCTACATCATACAAGGTCTGTGACAGTTAGGGTTGCAAAGCTACTGGTAATTTACCAATGTTACTGAAATCTTTAATAATTTTGGTAATTAACAGAAAATCTATGGCAATCTATCATAACTTTGGTAATTTATATCTGAAAAACTTTAAAATGTATATATATTCATGTATAGTATTTATTTGTGTCCATATTGTCCACAAATTTCTAGTAGATAGGGAAAGGGGATACCTAGTCAGTTGCACAACTGAATGCCTTCAACTGAAATGTGTCTTCTGCATTTAACCCAACCCCTCAGAATCAGAGAGGTGCGGGGGGCTGCCTTAATCGATATCCACATCATGGGCGCCCGGGCAGCACTTGTTGTTAGGGTTAACTGCCTTCCTCAAGGGCAGAATTTTTCCACCTTGCCAGCTTGAGGATTCGAACCATCGACCTTTCGGTTACTGGCCCAACGCTCTTAATATATCATGCTGAAACCCTCATATTAAAAACACCAATGGTATTCACTAAGTTGATGGTTTAAATTTAGGCTAATGTTTTACAGCTTTGCCGTTATATATTTTTATATCATCTTATTTAATATGTGATAAGGGCACAAGAGGGCCAGTGACAATTACAGACACTTGTGATAATTTTAAGTACCCAAAAGGGCCACTAGATGTCTTGTGATAGATTACATAAAATCCTTGAAAGATACCAAAATTCTGGTAGCTTGCTTGTAAACTTCAAAAGATTCCAGTAATATACCCTCCCTTAACAACCCTAGTGACAGTAACAGACTGGTGTGCTGGTCCCACCTTGTAGACGATGAGGTCATGTCTGCCGTCTCTCAGCGTGGTTCCGTCTCCTTTCATCAGGCGGACGAACGCCATGCCAAACGGCTTCTCTGATTTGTCTCTAGCTAAAGGTAACACAGCCGTGTCAGTGGGGACCCAATCAACGAACTCTGAAGAACACATTTATACTCATGCTGACCAGCTCCCAGAGGGTTAGGGCAGGCTGCCCGGCTGTCGAGTGTTTTAGAAATGTGAGGCACTCACAGTCCTGAGATGATCTGTGTCGAAACATCACCCTGAGATGACAGCGGCCCACATCTTCAATAGGAATAGTCACCTTGTAGGGGGAGAAGAAAAGGATGAGGAGAGGAGTGTATCATGACAAGATTATAGACAGAGAAAGTCATATCTGGTGTCTGTCTAGCATTTTGTAAGCGTGAAACAATCCTTGCCAATATCTCCTCTAAAGGTTTTATTGTTATAGAGCCAAATTTACTTGGAAAAGTAACTGCTGAACTTGAGCCACCATGAGGAGAGTCCTGACAGAAACACCTGGGATGCTGGTAAGTGAACTGTACCTTGACTGTTTCATTCCAGCTCGGCTGCTTGACCTGGTAGTAAATTACAGACTTGTATTCTGTGATCCCATCATATCCAGCTCCAGGAAATATTGCTTTCTATTCAAGGGGATGGAATGAGCTTCAGTCAAACATAGGATACTTTTTTTTCAGATAAGAAAATGTTATACATCCCATGTAAACATTAATTGGGGTAATTTTATATTAAACCTTGAACTACAATGTTGTCTTACAGTCAACCAACCTACATGACCGACATGCAATACTTGAGGTCAAAATTGTTAAAGAAAGAAAGGTGGAAGCACATATAAATGTTAGGACGGCACCCTTACCTCCATGAGATTGCCATCGTTATCTAGAACACTCAACATCACCTCAACATTTTTGGGTGACGTTTTTTTACCACGGTCAAACTCCCCCTGCAGCAAGGTGACATAGATATCGTTCCTCACATACCCTAGAGGAGAATTAGTTGGTTAATACTAAACAAGGATCTATTGCCGGTTACTGCTGTAAAGGCACCTACAAAGTATGCAACCCATTGTTCCAGACACAATTCAGCTACAAAAGATGAAAATGTAAACTTATGGCACCTGGGAGGATGATCTCAGGGAAGCCCATCTTTCTGACGATGGCGGTGGTGCGATCAACAAAGTGAGGGTAGTCCTTCCTGACCTGGGACAGGTCACCAGGAAGCAGCTTCAGGGTCACAAACAGTCCTTAGAACCCAACAGGGCCCGTCAATGAAGAGAAAGTTAGTAAGACAGAGGCAGTAACAGAATGTTCAGAATCGATACACACAACCTGTAACGGTCCTATTTAGAACCGAGACCCACATTTCAAAAGCCCCTTCCGAGTTATATTTCTTTGTATTTCATATTCTGGTCTACTCTGCTATATTCTGGGCAAACGGGTGAGTTGTTGCCACATCATGTCAGTGAGGGTCTCTCTTTACCCTGGCCCTTGTGGTTGACCTCCCGGGTGTTAATGACTTTGTTGAAGACGGCGGTGAGAGGCTCGTTCTCTCCAATGACCCGGGATGGGAGTAGAGGAGAAATGATGAGCTGCCTCTGACGGATGTAGGTCTCCATAGCTATCCTGGGAGAAATGGGAAGGAATAAGAGAGGGGGAGAAATATATTGTAAAAGTGGGACTGACAAGTGGATTGATCACCAAACATAGAGCTACGAAAAGCATATTAAGATATTGGAGGAGAAAATCCACAAAATATAAAAGTGCATGTGACCAAGAAGGAATAATAAACAGTCTCCAGTTGCATTTTTGTTAACACTGCACAACAAACCTAGACTTGATCTACAGTATGGTATAGCAATAGAAAGCAGAATGCTGTATCCTAACAGAGTTCAAGCCATTTGTCATTTGACTATAATGGTATAAGAACAGGTTGATTTCAAATGGACTGGGGAGTGGGGACCACTAACACAGGGTGAAAATGAGCAGAGGCTGTTGGAGATTTTAAAACACTCACTGCTGAAAGGGGATGAAATGCTGCTTCTCCTCATCGTCTGCTTTTCCATGGGCGATATCTGTGATGTCCATCACTGTGAACAGAGACGATGATGTTGTGAATGCTGTGGTGATAGGGGGCCATGGCTAATATAATAAGCTGATATCAATTCAATTATCTAGTTATTGCCACTGCTGCTGCTAGCATGGCCTCACTTTAATATCTTTGGTATTTGATTTCCCAGCTCGAGCTATTTTACAGCAGAGGTCTTTCACTCTGATTAAGTAAACTACAGAGTAGAGCCACAATGTTGTTTGTGTTTGAAAACTAGTTATAGGGCCCTCACACACCTGTTGCAATGTACCAGAGAAACAATGAGAACAAGAGACTAGGTAGGATTCCAGCAGGCCGGTCTGTGTGACATTGAGCTTTGTGTTGCAATAGATGGTTCAGTCGGCATTCCTCTTTCTCTCAAAATGTGTCATTACTTAGGAAATAGCTGAGGGAAATGAGAGCTCTCTATTGCTCCCAATTATTCAGGGTTCAGTCCATTTGTTGTGACACTCGAGGTAACCATTTCTCATCCAACACAGAAATGTAATCCTTCACTCAAAACAAAGAGGGCTGTTAAAAAACTTTTCCCTGACTTCTTTGGCTAGGCATACAACCTGGAAGTGTTTTAGGGGTCAGGAAGGTAAGCAGGTGCAGGTGTGCTTAGGGTGTGTCTGGATTTTATCAAGGACAGGGATTCCTACTGTAACTTTTTATTTAGGCTCTCAATTTATCCATTCACTCAAACTCGGAGTATGGGAAGTGTTCTGATCTCAGATTAATTGAATTCCATTGAATTGAATGTGTGAATGTGAGCAAACAAATATAGTGAAGCATAAAAATATATCTCACCAGCCACACCAAATGGTCTCCTTAACCCTCCAGTGTGTTTCTTGCCCTCCTTGAGCTCCATGCTGCCCACTCTGATAATCTGACAGACGAGGAAGAGACGTGGCCTAATCAGGTCACTGCTGCTCAGATCCTGACCAGATTGGAGGAGAGAATTTCATTGCAAAGATAAGAACTACATAATGCAAGTACAGTGAAAGTTGCTTGGCAGAAAATATTCAATATCTTATGCAAATCTGCTTACATAAAGCTTAATGTGAGCAGTTCAGAGCCTGTCTGAGGAAATAAATGGCATGGCATAGCATGCCCCATCCAAGGACTGTCACTGCCCATCTGTCAGGCCACATGGCTACTAGTTTATTACATTTACAACAGAGAAAAAAGACAAAAAGTGGAAGGGAGGGTTTCATCTGTTACCGTGAAAAGGGCAGGCAGGTTGTTGAGTTTCTCAATCTCTTTGGGCATGCCCATGCTGTCCCAGCGCACAAGGAAGTTCTCACTGCAGACATAAACAAATCAGGAATCCCAACTCACATACCTCACTATAGCCACTCTGTAACAACCCTTTTTCGGTGTTTGACAAGATACACAAATATATCAAAAGGGTGATATAACGTTATGCAATATCTGCATATATGCAACATGGAATACACATGATTACGGGATAAAAGCTTCTTTATGGTGTCAGAAAATGGTATTGGCAGTGATGTTATCTGGTTTACTATAATGCAATGAATTGAATACATTGATATCTGACCTGATGAACTCAGACTGGTCAGGGTCATAGAGTGACATAAGCAGCTCTGCATCCTCCCCAATGTTACACACAAAGTTCTTGAGGTTCACGAAGAGACTGTAGGTGTGCACCGTGCTGAACAGGGACTGGCGCCTCATCTCCAGGTTCTGCAGCCGGGTCTACAGAGGGGCACAGAGACACTGTATGAGCACACACACAATACACCGGCAGGGCAACCAGTATTAGTCAGTCAGAGAGACAAATGAGAGAGAAAAACAACAGCTGGCCCATGCCTTCTCCTCCTGTATTCTGTCATCTATACTGCGGGATGCAGTCTCAAAGGCCCGGAACAGACTGACTGTGCTGGTGCAGTCCGGGTCCAAAGTGTTCCCCGCGTCATCTCGCACCACCAAGTCCAAACCCAGAATCCTGTACAGAAAGAATCACATATAGTTTTAGACAGATATACAAGGGCATATTCTTAGCACAATGACTTTACAAGCACGTTTATGTCACAGTGGAATTAGAGTACAATTCATACCGGTTTCCATAATCAATCTTAGCTGTGACTTTCTTCCTGAGCTCCACAAGGTCATCCTTGGGTAATGTTCCCGACACTATCTGAGATCGATACTCGATGAGGCTGTAGGCCATCTGCTGTACGCCCCTGAAGAGAGTGGTCTTGTTGTTCTGTCAAACAAACAGTCATATTCATCATCACAGCCACCCAGACTTACATAATCACACTTTTCCAAACAGAGTGAGTGTCAGAGTTGGATAACAGTATATGGGTAAAGTGAATAAAATGCAAGTAGGGAGATTGATAAGAAACTAATATTTACCACGTACCACATACAGCTTGTACCATATTTGTGCCCATTCCCTCAGAGTGGCACCGAGCTCCAGTACCAGTGGTAGGTCTCCTGGGATAACTATTTCCTGTTGGCTGAAGGGGGAAGGAAAGAAATAACCAGATATCCCAAATACAATGCATTTCTAATAACATGACATAAAGTGAGTGACACCTTACCCTGTCCCTTCAACTTTCGCCTCCTTCAGGTGGATGTATGAGGCTGGGAAAATGCCCTGTGAGATGAAACGTAAACGTAAACCTCTTCTTCAAACTATTTTCTCATTTCAATGAAACACTATGAACGGATGTACGGTTGTTGCCATACCTTCCGTGATTTATCCCGTAATGTGTACCCTCTGTACCAGCCTGGGGAGATTAGAGATTGATAGATGGATATAGAGACATGACAGAGATATAGGGATAGATACAATAGATAAGATAAGATTGATGAGAAGAGGGCAAACTAGATCCAGATGCTGATATTGACTGTTCTATCTTTCAAGAGCATTTCATTAAACATCGCTGATTATTTTCCATGCATGTCTGGTATTGAGCACAGCCTTGGTTCAATGTTTTACAAAGTTCCAGAGTGTTGCAAACGGTTCCTTAACGTGTAACAGCTTGTTGTATGTGAGTGAGGCTAGACTGTTCATGCTCACCTTCAAATGTCTCAAGTATATGTACAGTGTCTCCCACCTGGAGAGACAGCTCCTGCTCGCCTCTGGAGTCATAATTATAAATTGCTGAGAGAATTGACAGGCGGGGGAGAAAAGAGAGACAGTCTTACTATGTGAACCAACATACAAACACAAAATGACAATCCCCAGCAAGCTCAAGATAAAGGAAGTGGAGACAGAATAATTGTATGAAGAGCCTAGAAAAGCTTATAGACTTTGGCCTTTCTGATAGTCATATCTGATAAAAGGTATATGGTAGTCGGGTATTTCTTGCGCTGTGAAAAAGCATGCTTGAGTTAGAGTAAACTTTTTTTATGCATTGAACAAATGTACAGGTGCATTCTCATGGTGCACGTGGAATTCGGTGTTTGCTGTATACTGGAAACGCAGTTAATAGAAGGGCCCTCAATTGCTTTGAACTTCATTTTACTCTAAATGATATCCTAATACATGTACACTACCGGTCAAAAGTTTTATAACACCTACTCATTCAAGGGTTTTTCTTTATTTTTACTATTTTCTACATTGTAGAATAATAGTGAAGACATCAAAACTATGAAATAACACATATGGAATCATGTAGAAACCAAAAAAGTGTTAAACAAATCAAAATATATTTGAGATTCTTCAAATATCCACCCTTTGCCTTGATGACAGATTTGTACACTCTTGTCATTCTCTCAACCAGCTTCACCTGGAATGGTTTTCCAACAGTCTTGAAGGAGTTCCCACATATGCTGAGCACTTGTTGGCTGCTTTTCATTCACTCTGCGGTCCGACTCATCCCAAACCATCTCAATTGGTTGAGATCGGGGGATTTTGGAGGCCAGGTCATCTGATGCAGCACTCCATCACTCTCCTTCTTGGTCAAATAGCCCTTACACAGCCTGGAGGTGTGTTGGGTCATTGTCCTGTTGAAAAACAAATGATAGTCCCACTAAGTGTAAACCAGATGGGATATCGTATCGCTGCAGAATGCTGTGGTAGCCATGCTGGTTAAGAGTGCCTTGAATTCTAATGAAATCACAGACAGTGTCACCAGCAAAGCACCCCCACACCATAACACCTCCTCCTCCATGCTTCACAGTGGGAAATAAACATGCGGAGATCATCCATTCACCCACACTGCGTCTCACAAAGACATGGCGGTTGGAACCCAAAATCTTCAATTTGGACTCCAAATGACACATTTCCACTGGTCTAATGTCCATTGCTCGTGTTTCTTGACCCAAGCAAGTATCTTCTTATTATTGGAGTCCTTTAGCAGTGGTTTCTTTGCAGCAATTCGACCATGAAGGCCTGATTCACACAGTCTCCTCTGAACAGTTGATGTTGAGATGTGTCTGTTACTTGAACTCTGTGAAGCATTTATTTGGGCTGCAATTTCTGAGGCTGGTAACTCCAATGAACTTATCCTCAGCAGCAGAGGTAACTCTGGGTCTTCCTTTCCTGTGGCGGTCCTCATGAGGGCCAGTATCATCATAGAGCTTGATGGGTTTTCCGACTGCACTTGAAGAAACTTTCAAAGTCCTTGAAATTTTCCAAATTTACTGACCTTCATGTCTTAAAGTAATGATGGACTGTCATTTCTCTTTGCTTATTTGAGCTGTTCTTGCCATAATACGGTATTTTACCGTATAGGGCTATATTCTGTATCCCCCACCACCTTGTCACAACACAACTGATTGGCTCAAACACATTAAGAAGGAAAGAAATTCCACAAATGTACTTTTAAGAAGGCACACCTGTTAATTGAAATGCATTCCAGGTGACTATCTCATGAAGATGGTTGAGAGAATGCCAAGAGTGTGCAAAGCTGCCATCAAGGCAAAGGGTGGCTACTTTGAAGAATCTCAAATATATTTTGATTTGTTTAACACTTTTTTGGTTTCTACATGATTCCATATGTATTATTTCATAGTGTTGATGTCTTCACTATTAATCTACAATGTAGAAATTAGTAAAAAATAAAGAAAAAACCTTGAATGTGTAGGTTTTCTAAAACTTTTGACTGGTATGTATTCATGAATAGGATTTTAGGACTCAACCTGGACAACCTGGACGTTTTAAATAAAGAGATGATTAACATTATTCCTGTTCTTTTTCATTCCTTGAGGCTATGTGTTGGGTGGAGTAAGTGGAATTTTCCCCCTGCAGGTTTATTACAACATCCACACTGAGTGAGGTGGCGTGAGAGGAGGAGCTTGACATCATGTATTATTTATTTCTAAATCACAAAGGAAACTGTCGGTTAAAGGTCACTTTATACAGGGCATACTGCAGCCAACTGGGTCAGCAGAATGCCCTGCCCTCTATTATCCTCCGTTTGTTAACTTAAGTGTCTTCCTGGAGACGTTCCGTCTCTTCCTCCTCTTCTCCGAAGGACACGAGTGGGAGACCAATCACAAAGCACAGTATGCTCTCTCGCTCTCCCGCTGACTCTCTCTCCTCGCACACACACTTCCTTGTCATGACTTGCAGACACACTTTCAAAGCCTAGTACTCAGCATTATCTTCCCTCTATAACAGGAACAATGTGAGGAGCTCTGTCCTGACTTGCATGGTGATAATCCCTGTTGCCGGAGGCTAGGTCTCACTGCACGCTTCAACTGGCTCAGCTCATCACACCTCTGAATACCTCACAACTGAACATCAGTATCATTTTCTTTCCATAAGCATCCTTCCCTTCCCATAAGTATCCTTTTCATTTAATTGTTTGCAGTTCCCCTTCAAGTCAAATCAAATTGTATTGGTCACATACATGTGTTTAGCAGATGTTATTGCTGGTGTAGCAAAATGCTTGTGCCTCTAGCTCCAACAGTGCAGTAATATCTAACAAGTAATATCTAACAATTGCACAACAATACACAAAAATCTAAAATAAAGGAATTAAGAATATATAAAATATTTGGATGAGCAATGTCAGAGTCGGCATAGACTAAGATACAGTAGAATAGAAAATAATCTAAATGAATAGGCGAGTTTTGTAAACAGCCTAGCTAACCAGTTCTGCTTGGGCGAGTAAAATAGTCAGAGTGAGGTTTCTCTCATTTGTGTCTGGAAGTAGCTAGCCAACTACAGCCAGTTAGCTTTTTAAAATGTATTTATTTTTGGCTGTTTGATAAATAGGACTGTAATGGTCCCAAAAGTAAGAGGACTTCCGTGGTATTGACATATTTGCAGAAATCCATTCAGGTGCATGTTGTAGCTTTTAGGAATGTGTTCTAATTATCTAAATTCGTGCTGTTGTAACTGCATGTAAACACACAGTCCAGTTCAAAGTGAATGATGGCAGGCCTGTGTGGTAAATGGCTTGTTTGCATAAAGGCCTACTGTAGCTCTGGGTCTGAGTAGACTCCGGTCCTGAATGAGACGGATGGTTTTATTTACGCTTTCCCTCTATAGAATTTTCACTAATGCTTTAGTATACATAATTCCCAAACGTTCTAAGAATTTATGAAAAAGTGAAAATTACCATATAAGTGCTCGCTTGTCAGAAAATGTTTTTAAAAGTGTCATTCTTCCTGGGGGTGTATATAAACAGACTTGAATAACATTTCATGTTGCTAAAATGCTGTCAGTTCCACTTTAAAACTCCCTCTGCCAACTCAGAAACAATAGTTTTTTGTTTTTTTTAAATTCCAAAGAAATGACATCTCCCTCTGGTCATGCAGAGAGTGACAATTGCCCGTTTCACCAACTTGACATCGTTCTGACTGTGTCCAGAGCCATGCCTGGCAACAGCAGAGATCTGCCCGTGGTTAAAAATCACACCAAGCATGTTGTGATGCAGCGCTACTGTCTGTGCCTCAGCACTGCTCACTAGTGCAGCTCCTTCACACTGTTTTGCACCTCTACCTGTGACATCCCTGGCTGGCAGGTTACATATAAACACACACACAGACAGCCTCTTGTCAAAATCCTACCGGCTCTCTATAATCTGACCAAATCAGATTGAAATGCATGTCGGGAAATTCAAATGGCATTTTATTTATGTAAATAATACTTAAAGATCATGTTAAATATTGGATCCTCTATATAGACGATTGCCTTATGATCTGGACGGGTTCCAAAATTAAATGAATATCTTAACTACAATTACTCGAGAGTACAATCAATTTCCTTCACTATGGAAAATAACATTAACTCTATACATTTCTTAGATGTACTTGTTACAAAGGGACAATCTCGAAGTACTACAGTTCACAGAAAACCTACAGATAAAAATATTATATTGACAGCTGATAGTTATCACCCTCTTCCCCTAAAATGAGGTTTACCAGTAAGCCAACGTCATAGACTGAGTCGCATCTGTGACACAGAGGAAGAATGATAGACAATCAAATTCTCTCCTTGAGTGTTTTCGTTTGAGAGGTTACCCCGATACCTGGCTTGATTAAGCTCAAAAACAAGTTAAAAGCTTGAACAGAAGCCAGTTACTTAACAAATCCCAACAAAAACAGAAGAAACTGTTTTCTGTAAACTATATACTTGCTTTCAATGATAGCCATAATGGCATCAAGTCTATTGTCAAGAAACACTGGCACATATCAGACTCGTCTTTAAATTCTGCCTTCCTGAATCCACCTTTATTCAATTATAAACGATCAAGACATCTATCAAACATATTGGTTAAATCAGATGTGGTCAGAGAGAGACAAGAGGCCTTCATAAAAGGATGTTTCCCCTGTAGAGCTTGTACCTCTTGTAGCACCATAAGGAAATGTTCTAATTTAGTATGCCCTTAGACTTCTAGGACCTATGAGATAAAATCATGTAGAACTTGCACTACTAAAATGAGTTATTTATATGTTACAGTGTTCTTGTAATAAGATTTATATTGGAAAAACATCCTGCACCTTGAAAGTACATCTCTGAGAACATAAATCCACTATTAGACGTCAAGATATCAACTCGCCAGTTGCAAGACACTTCATAGAACAAAATCATTCCATTAAAGAATTGCGTTTCTGCGGGATCTAAAAAGTTCATCCACCACGTAGAAGAGGTGACTATGACAACAAATTACTCTAAAAGAGAAGCCATGCGGATATATAAATTAAAATCTATTTTTCCACACGGAAAAACAAATAACTAGATTTCACCTCCTTCCTATAAGCCACATTTAGACTGTTATAGAAGAACACGGTCCATATCAGATTTTACATATTGTTTATGAGTTGGCCCCACACATTTATGAATGGCTTATGTCCTTTGTGGTGGACTATCTCATTAATTGATATAATGTATTTAGGTGAGCGGAAACCTGGGGCGATTGATTTGTGAGTTGCCCTTCGTGCACCCTCCCGTACCCTATAATTCTGTATTTCTTTGTGACTCATTTATATACAGGTAGACCAGAAAAGCCACATCCTTGATTGGTAGATGAGTGACAACCCTGATTAGAAGCACCTGCTGCCCATCTGCTGTTCTTTACAAATGCTGTTTAGACTTTTTTTTATTGTACCTACACACTGAAGAAGGCTGTAAAGCCAAAATGTCTGTGTACGCTATCCCTGATGCAGTGAAAATAATTTAAAACATTGAATAATAACTTAAGCTTTATGTGACATCTTTTTGAGTGCAAACCCATTATACCTCTTTGTTTGTATGAAATGCATGTGTGGTCTGAGGGGTGATGATAGTGCATTTATATCAATAATTGTCAATCTTTTCATTCTATAGCAATGACATCCTCTACACTATCACTGGCATCTTGACGATTACAAATTGGTAGACTACATTTGAAATACATTGTATCACAGACATTAAGCTAGTCCATAAGTGAGGGGTATGTCTTATTTTCAAATATTACTAGGGTTTAGCAGCAATTGACACACAACAAGCTTCATGGATGTTCTGATTGTATCAGCATTACACAAACATAACTAAAAGGTAGTGTCTGTTTCAAACGGTATCTACCCAAATAAGAACAAACCAATACACAGTTGCATGGAGTCATCTGTCATATTCAAAATGGGGGGAAAATGTAGTGGAACAGCAACAATACAAAGTATGACTTCAGTCCCCCTTTCGACAATGACATGTCTGTCTGTGGTCTTTACCAAACATAGCAAAAGATGAACAAGAACTTGAACACAACATTCCACAGAGGTATGCTAGCTACTTTGGGGGTTGGCAAGCTAAGTCAAGGGCATTCCTTACTAGAATATTGTTATTTTTAGAATGATGCCAATATCCATGTTCAAACAAAGTTGAAACCCAAATTAGTGTCAGAACAAAATTAACATTCTGTACATGAGACCTAAATCATTCTACGAGATTATGGTTATTTTCTGTCCTGCTAAATTCAGAAATCTGTAGGCCTATTATATTTACACATCTCAATGTTTTGTAAACAATGAAGGAAAAACAACCACATGAAATTGTGATTAATTTCCACGTAACTTTGTTTTTGTAAAAATCTATGAAAGGTGTTATTGCTTGATACAGTGATATCAACCAAATATCATAGCCTCAATGTGTTTAAAACAATGGTGTAAGACTCTGTTCAGGATGAGTGTTAATATTTCCTGTAGGCTGGATCGAGTTGTTGCTGTTGTGATTATATTGTATCATTTTTAAATTGTGTAATGTTGATTGCAAGATGGCGCCGACAGACGTGGCAGCTTTGCTGTATTTTGTTTTTGTGTCTGTTATTTCTTATACTATTATCCCAGAACGTTTTGTGTGTTATTACATACAGCCGGAAATAACTTTTGGATATCAGAGCAGCGGTAACTCACCAGCACAATGACCAGGAATATGACTTTCCCGAATTTGATATTTTGTTCTCACCCCCTAGGGCAATTTAACTTATCCCAGAGGCTGCTCCAAGACGCCACTGGCGGAGAAGACGATTCGGAGTGGACTTCTAGTCCGACTCAGGAGGCGTGAACACCATCCACTGCTTCAGAGTATATTACTCGCTAATGTTCGGTCTCTGGACAATAAAGTAGACGAGCTCAGGGCGGGGATCTCCTTCCAGAGAGACATCAGGAACTGCAACGTACTCTGTTTCACGGAATCATGGCTCTCTCTGGATATACTGTCCCAGTCCATACAGCCAGCTGTGTTCTCAGTACATCGCACAGACAGGAATAAAGAACTTTCCAGGAAGAAGAAGGGCGGTGGTGTCCGTTTCATGATTAACCACTCATGGTGTGATTGTGATAACATACAGAAACTCAAGAGCTTTTGTTCACCCGACATAGAATACCTCACAATCAAATGCAGACCATATTACCTCCCAAGAGAATTCTCTTTGGTTATAGTCACAGCCATGTATATTCCCCCTCAAGCCGATACCACGATGGCCCTCAAGGAACTACACTGGACTTTATGCAAACTGGAAACCACATATCCTGGAAACCACATATCCTGAGGCTACATTTATTATAGCTGGGGATTTTAACAAAACAAATTTGAGGAAATTGCTACCGAAGTTCTATCAACACATTGACTGTAGTTCTCGCACTGGGAAAACACTCAACCACTGCTATTCTCTCTTCCGGGATGCCTACAAGGCCCTCCCCCGCCCTCCCTTCGGCAGATCACGACTTAATTTAGCTCCTCCCTTCCTATAGGCAGAAACTCAAACAGGTAGTACCTGTGCTAAGGTCTATTCAACACTGGTCTGACCAATCGGAATCCATGCTTCAAGATTGTTTTGATCACGTGGACTGGGGTAGCCTCGGATAATAACATTGATGTATACACAGACACGGTGACTGAGTTCACCAGGAAGTGTATTGATGGATATTGTTCCCACCGTGACTATTAAAACCTACCCAAACCAGAAACCGTGGATAGACGGCAGCATTCACGCTAAACTGAAAGCGCGAACCACCGCATTTAACCATGGCAAGGTGATTGGGAATATGGTTGAATAGAAACAGTGTAGTTATTCCCTCCGTAAGGCAATCAAACAGGCAAAACGTCAGTACAGAGACAAAGTGGAGTTGCAATTCAACAGCTCAGACACGAGATGTATGTGAGAGGGTCTACAGATAATCACAGATTACAAAGGGAAAACCAGCCACATCGCGGACACCAACGTCTTGCTCCCAGACAAACGAAACACCTTCTTCGCCCGCTTGAGGATAACGCAGTGCCATCGACGCGGCCCGCATCGACGCGGCTGATCGTGGACTTCAGCAAAAAGCAGAGTGAGCACGCCCCTATCCACATCGACGGGACAGCAGTGGAGAAAGTGGAAAGCTTCAAGTTCCTCAACGTACACATCACAGCAAACTGAAATAGTCCACCCACACAGACAGTGTGGTGAAGAAGGCGCAATAGCGCCTCTTCAACCTCAGGAGGCTGAAGAAATGTGGCTTGGCCCCTAAGACCCTCACAAACTTTTACAGATGCATAATTGAGAGCATCCTGGTAAGGCAACTGCACCGCCCGCAACCGCAGGGCTCTCCAGAGGGTGGTGCGGTCTGCACAACACATCACCGGGAGCACACTGCTTGCCCTCCAGGACACCTACAGCACCCGATGTCACAGGAAGGCCAAAAAAATCATCAAGGACAACCACCCGAGCCACAGCCTGTTCACCCCGCTATCGTCCAGAAGGCGAAGTCAGTACAGGTGCATAAAATCTGGGACCGAGAGACTGAAAAGCAGCTTCTATCTCAAGGCCATCAGACGAATAAATAGCCATCACTAGCCGGCTACCACCCGGTTACTCAACCCTGCACCTGAGAGGTTGCTGCCCTGTATACATTGACATGGAATCACTGGTCACTTTAATAATGTTTACATAATGTTTTACTCATTTCATATGTATATACTGTATTCTATTCTACTGTATTTTAGTCAATGCCACTCCGACATTGCTCATCCTAATATTTATATATTTCTTAATTCCATGATTTTACTTTTTGATATGTGTATTGTTAGATATTACTGCACTATTGGAGCTAGGAACACAAGCATTTCGCTACACCCGCAATAACATCTGATAAATATCTGTATGTGATTAATACAATTTGATTGCTGCTGCCTTCATGGCCAGAGGTGCGTTCCCACAAAACTTTCTTGTAAGTTCTTGAACACAGACTTTTTTGAGGTACGTGTGGGTGGGTGTGGCTTGAAACAATGAATGACGTTTTTAAAGGGCAGTGGCCATGCTGATACCGTTCCCCAACTAACCCCTCCTCGTTTTTCAACTGGTCGTTCAGTACAGCACCGTTTATGTTCAATTGAACGATCCAGAACGTAAAAACGTACTGAACGCAGCCCTGGTCTCGCTTGCAAAAGAGACCATCTGAATAGACTTTTACTGGTTAAATACAAAAACAACAGGTACCCAATTGCGATATTATAGGCCTACTGACGTCATCATACTCTCTGAAATGGTTCCCCATTAGTTTTGATTTACCTTGAGGGCGTGTATCCATATAACGTTTCACACAGCATGCCTGAACCAAAGTGACTCATGTAGGCTATGCGCCTATGTTGTTTTCATGATATATGACAGGCTAAAATCACAATGTCTTACACATTTCCAACTATAGGCTTACATGTATGCTAAGGCTACAGTATATGGACAGCAAGAACGTTTCAGCTGGCACAAACTTTACGCACGACGTGTAGCAAGGCTTATTTTCGAGTCAAACCACTCGATTTACGGATTGTTACTGTATGGACATAGAGAGCACGCCCTGACCAAACGTATTCACATCGAATCAACATTCACTTTCTTTCAGGGATTCCCAAGTTACATGTGTGACAGTCAAAGTAGCTTAACTTCGCCTTTTCCTAAAGATTCCTAGCTACTTAACTTCCAAGTTTAATTGCCTTGGCCAACTTGTAAATAGACTGCTGTGTGAATACAACCCAATTATAAACAAGACGACATAGTTGTCTAACTTACCAACGCCATATTTCTCTTTTTTAGTTGGAATCCAGCGGGTCATTGCGGTGAAATGATAAATAAATAAATAGATGAACTGCTGGGCGGGTGGGACACTTCTCGTCCTGAACACTACAGTTTCGCCATCATGACTTCAAAAAGGGGGGAGGGGAGAAAACTAGGGCTATGCAATTGAACCCAGCAGCAAGCGTTGCCGCGCCTCGTTGCGTAGGCTAAAGATCATTCAATTGAACAAATGTGGCAAATGTAACATAACAACAATGTAATACTAGAACCAAAATTCAAATAAGTGATTAGAGAAACTCACTTACACGAGACCGTGTATAGTGTACATTAGGATACCATACCTTTCACCATGAGAGTCCATTGTGCAAAATAAAACTGGGCACATTACTGAGATAAGGTATGATAGCCACAATTAGAAGTAAGTATAAAACATTTTTCGTTGTCTGAGCAACATTTTTGTCATGAGATAAAGTCAGACTGACATGAGAGAGCAATGGTCTGTAACAATGCAGAGGTATCATGTACAGACCCATGCAGACACTGAGTGTACTATAATATAGGTCAGCCAGAGGCGGCCTATGGGCCAAAACTGGACTGCAAGGAATTTTGGGGATGTTAGTTTTGGTTAAAAAATAAAATCTGTTAAAAAATCTGTTAAAAATGTGTTTAGTTTAGGAAGTCTTTTCCCTAATATTCCCACGAATAAAAAAAACATGTGATCATGTCTCAATGTAATCAAGGTATGAAATTATTGTTATTTTCAAATGCAATCTATTTTTGGCCTTAGTTGTGGTCAATTTGCAGTGTAAGAATTATTATAATTATGTTCCAGTCCGCTCAAACAAAAATTATCCGGCAGCTGAATCTAGTTGCCTACCCATTTTACAGACGCTCTTATCCCGACTGACTTACAGGAACAATTTAGGGTTCAGTGCTTTGCTCAAGGGCACATTGACAGCGTTTTAACCCAATTGGCTTGGGGATTCAAAACAGCAACCTTTCGATTACTGGCCCAACACTCTTAAACCCTAGACTACCTTCCACTCTGATATAGAGCATATTCTGGTGATTTTTTTAATTTTTACAATAGGCCTAACGTTACCATATGTTATTTGATTCAAATGATTTTTACTTTTTTGATTTTAAGTGATTCAACCATTGACTGCTTTGTTTTCCTCAAGGTCAGGAATGTAAGGAATCGACCTGTTGTCAACGACGTAGGCCTCAGTGGACACTGTCAGAGGATGTGTGTGTGTGTGTGTGTATTAAATAACATGAGGAAAATGATTGCAGTAGCCTACTTGATCATCAGCAGGTGCACACAGTGTTTGTATTTTAGAGGATGAGTCTGTCTGAGGTTACCATTCATGCATTTGTCTGTGGAAGTTTGCATCAATACGTGCATTGATTGTGATATTTTATTTATGAATGGGCCCCAGCCTCCCCGTAAGACAATGGGCCCCACCCTCCCCCTCCTCACCGATGCAGCTGTTTAGTGGATCCGGCCTGTTATTCTACTTAGCCTTTTGTCTTCACATCATGTGTTGCTGATAGCACTGCACAACCAAATGTTGCTGTCAATAACCATTAGCCATCAATTTGCATAGTTTTTCCCCTTGACAGCTTGATTTAGCTCTCACTATTTGTATGGTGATTTCTCTGTGCATTTTGCTCTGTCATTGTTCTCATGTAAATTTCACACGGGTTCGTTCGGGCAGGGCAATTGCTATGACATTTTTTTGCATTATACAGTATTTGGTTTCTGCTAACCATCACAAAATATATCTTGATTTGATTCTGCAAAATGTCATATCCCCCATCGAAACAGTAGGGTAACTGCAGAGAGCGTTAGTAGTCAGCCATCAACTCCTAAAAGTAGATTCTCCCAAAACTGATTGGTGGTAAAGAAATTATTGGTACAGTTTTGGTATACATTTACATAGCACTTACAACTGCTATCCATGTTTGTGGCATGCACAATACAAAGAATTTGCAAAAATAAGTCACAACAAAAGAAAAATAATCTTAAACAATAATTGGGTGTTGAGAGAAGGTTTACTGTAGCTACAATTCATTTAAGTTAGTTTTTACAAATCTAATGCATATAAACATTTTAACATGTAATTACACAAATCAGATACAGATAAGGTACCTACAATGTAATTACACTGTACGCACTGTACTGTCTACCATGTAAATATATAGGTATTAGGGACAGTTATTGTATATTAGTACAGCATTTAGGTTTATTTATGTTGGGGAATGTTGTTCTCTTAGAATGACTTGCTCATTGTCTGCCTCATCTACAGGTGCAGGATCATAATTTGATCACCTTATTGTTGCAGGAAATGTCCTGCACAGCGGGGAAATGCAAACTCGTAGTGCATTCAAGGTTTAAAAAGGCTTCCAAAATGTGTAATTTTTTCTTAAAAATTTCAGACTTTATTTGCCCTAACTAAACATGTATCAACCCCTACAAAAATTACTATGAATTCTAATCCACACAATAATTTACATTTCCGGTTACTGAAGGATTATTTTCCTGTTTTGAGAAACTGGTCAAATTAAGATCCTACACCTGTAAGTGATTAAAAGATTGGACCACTTACGTGGGTATATATTGGGCGGTTTATGTACTTAAATACTTTTGAATAATTTGACACGGTTTTGTTTGATCCGAGCATTTTTGTGATTTGTGTATTCTTAGGTTTATGATTCAGTGTAGGCCTTACTTTGCATAGAGTAAAGATCTTTAGTCATATTCAGGTTTACACTTTTGCCATGGTAAAACCTTTCGCAAATATAATCTCAACCACAAATGGATTACTTTAATGTATTAATATTAAAAAAGATCCTTTGACATAGAGACCAGTCAAATGAAAAGGAATTCTGCAAGCTGTGAATAAGGAACACAATATTGCCATCATGTGACAGACTTTTGTTATTACAACATGACTTTTCTTGAATGGCAAAACAAAAAGTCAGGAAGTGGTATACAACTACTATCAAACACCATAGAAAATCATAAAGGACTCTTCATTGTATCGGTTCCGCTATGGCATACGTGAGCGCACTGACAGCACTATTGAGGCCATTGCAATTTTTAAGTAGTTAATTTTCTACGAAAACTTCTATTTTTTATTTTATTTAACCAGGTAGGCTAGTTGAGAACAAGTTCTCATTTGCAACTGCGACCCTGCCAAGATAAAGCAAAGCAGTTCGACACATACAACACAGAGTTACACATGGAATAAACAAACATACAATCAATAATACAGTATAAAAATCTATATACAGCATGTGCAAATGAGGTAGGATAAGAGAGATATGGCAATAAATAGGCCATGGTGGCAAAGTAATTACAATATAGCAATTAAAAACTGGAATGGTAGGATGTGCAGAAGATGAATGTGCAAGTTGAGATACTGGGGTGCAAAGGTGCAAAATAAATAAATAAATACAGTGTGGGGATGAGGTAGATTGGATGGGCTATTTACAGATGAGCTATATACAGGTGCAGTGATCTGTGAGCTGCTCTGACAGCTGGTGCTTAAAGCTAGTGAGGGAGGTAAGAGTCTCCAGCTTCAGAGATTTTTGCAGTTCGTTCCAGTCATTGGTAGCAGAGAACTTCGAAGGAGAGGCGGCTAAAGGAAGAATTGGCATTGGTGGTGAGATAAGGCGGGGCTTTACCTAGCAGAGACTTGTAGATGACCTGGAGCCAGTGGGTTTGGCGACGAGTATGAAGCGAGGGCCAGCCAACGAGAGCATACAGGTCGCAGTGGTGGGTAGTATATGGGGCTTTGGTGACAAAACGGATGGCACTGTGATAGACTGCATCCAATTTGTTGAGTAGAGTATTGGAGGCTATTTGTAAATGACATCGCGGAAGTCGAGGATCGGTAGATGGTCAGTTTTACGAGGGTATGTTTGGCAGCATGAGTGAAGGATGCTTTGTTGCGAAAATGGAAGCCGATTCTAGATTTAATTTTGGATTGGAGATGTTTAATGTGAGTCTGGAAGGAGAGTTTACAGTCTAGCCAGACACCTAGTTATTTGTAGTTGTCCACATATTCTAAGTCAGACCCGTCCAGAGTAGTGATGCTGGACGGGGCGGCAAGTGCGGGCAGCGATCGGTTGAAGAGCATGCATTTAGTTTTACTTGCATTTAAGAGCAGTTGGAGGCCACAGAAGGAGAGTTGTATGGCATTGAAACTCATCTGGAGGTTAGTTAACACAGTGTCCAACGAAGGGCCAGAGGTATACAGAATGGTGTCGTCTGCGTAGAGGTGGATCAAAGAATCACCAGCAGCAAGAGCAACATCATTGATGTATCCAGAGAAGAGAGTCGGCCAGAGAATTGAACCCTGTGGCACCCCATAGAGACTGCCAGAGGTCCGGACAACAGGCCCTCCGATTTGACATACTGAACTCTATCGGAGAAGTAGTTTGGTGAACCAAGCGAGGCAATCATTTGAGAAACCAAGGCTGTTGTAACGGCAGCCTTCCTCCTCTTCACGAGAAGAGAAGGTGTAGCAAGGATCGGACCAACACGCAGCGTAGCCAGTGCTCAACATGTTTAATTACGAAACTGTGAACACTTACAAATAACAAAATAATAAATGTGGCAAACCGATACAGTCCTAGCTGGTGCAGAGAAACACAAAGACAGGAAACAACCACCCACAAAATCCCAACACACAACAAGCCACCTAAATATGATTCCCAATCAGAGACAACACAAAACACCTGCCTCTTGATTGGGAACCATATTAGGCCAACATAGAAAACAGACAAACTAGACACAACAAATAGAATGCCCACCCAGCTCACGTCCTGACAACACTAAAACAAGCAAAACACACAAGAACTATGGTCAGAACGTGACAGCTGTTGAGTCTGCCCAAAAAGAATGTTGTGATTGACAGAGTCGAAAGCCTTAGCCAGGTCGATGAATACGGCTGCACAGTAATGTCTCTTATCGATGGCGGTTATGATATCGTTTAGGACCTTGAGCGTGGCTGAGGTGCACCCATGACCAGCTCTGAAACCAGATTGCATAGCGGAGAAGGTACGGTGAGATTCGAAATGGTCGGTAATCTGTTTGTTAACTTGGCTTTCAAAGACTTTAGAAAGGCAGGGCAGAATAGATATAGGTCTGTAGCAGTTTGGGTCTAGAGTGTCTCCCCCTTTGAAGAGGGGGATGACTGCGGCAGCTTTCCAATCTATGTGAATCTCAGACGATACGAAAGAGAGGTTGAACAGGCTATTAATAGGGGTTGCAACAATTTCGTCAGATCATTTTAGAAAGAGAGGGTCCAGATTGTCGAGCCCGGCTGATTTGTAGGGGTCCAGATTTTGCAGCTCTTTCAGAACATCAGCTATCTGGATTTGGGTGAAGGAGAAGTGGGGTAGGGGTAGCCAGGTGAAAAGCATGGCCAGCCGTAGAAGAATGCTTATTGAAATTCTCAATTATTGTGGATTTATCGGTAGTGTCAGTGTTTCCTAGCCTCAGTGCAGTGGGCAGCTGGGAGGAGGTGCTCTTATTCTCCATGGACTTAACAGTGTCCCAGAACTTTTTTGAGTTTGTGCTACAGGATGCAAATTTATGTTTGAAAAAGCTAGCCAGAGCATTCCTAACTGCCTGTGTATATTTGTTCAAATCTTCCCTGAAAAGTTGCATATCACGGGGGCTATTCGATGCTAATGCAGAACTCCACAGGATGCTTTTGTGGTGGTCAAGGGCAGACAGGTCTGGAGTGAACCAAGGGCTATATCTATTCCTGGTTCAAATTCTTTTGAATGGAGCATGCTTATTTAAGATGGTGAGGAAGGCACTTTTAAAGAATAACTAGGCATCCTCTACTGACGGGATGAGGTCAATGTCATTCCAGGATACCCGGGCCAGGTCGATTAGAAAGGCCTGCTCGCTGAAGTGTTTTAGTGATGATCACTGTTTGACAGTGATGAGGGGTGGTCGTTTGACCGCAGACCACTTATGGATGCAGGCAATGAGGCAGTGATCGCTGAGATCTTGGTTGAAAACAGCAGAGGTGTATTTGGAGGGCGAGTTAGTTACGATGAAATCTATGAGGGTGCCCGTGTTTACGGATTTGGGGTTGTACCTGGTAGGTTCATTGATAATTTGTGTGAGATTGAGGGCATCTAGCTTAGATTGTAGGATGGCCGGGGTGTTAAGCATGTCCCAGTTTAGGTCACCTAGCAGCACGAGCTCAGAAGATAGATGGGGGGCAATCAATTCACATATGGTGTCCAGGGCACAGCTGGGGGCAGAGGGGATCTATAGGAAGCAGCAACGGTTGATGAGTTGATAAACAAACTGAAAGGGTGAATACTGCCACCTGCAGTGTACTGTTTGAAAAGTGTATAAAGCCAAGTTTGGCGATTTCCTGCCACCTGCAGTTATGGAATGTTTACTCACAAGTATAAATCATTGGCTGATCCTCCTGATGACCTGGATAGAATTATGTGATTCTTCCTTAACCTATAGGAAGTCCCACCCAGTTGACTACTTCAAATGCGGAAAGTCCACAATGGAGCTGCCCATGCTGAAACATACTTTTTGGCACTAGAGTCCTCTATCAATCTCTATGTCAAACACATATACCTTCTATTTAGAGTACATTCTTGTGCTTGAGTCATGGTATTATGAGGGGATATTCCTAAAATCTCATTAATGCTGATGAGAGACAGATTTAGGCTCAAGAGACCATTGTGTAGGATTGTTTCATGAACAGTCTACCACCTCAGGTGCAAGCTTTATGTAAGCATTATATAAGCATAACATGTATTGGCATCTCAGTTTGGTGTCGATAGGGTCGATGAATCAGTCAAGCAGACTGGCATGTGTGTCTTGTCCTCCCTTCAGTCAGGCCTAAT
>NC_036872.1:16388132-16398594 GCF_002910315.2 Salvelinus sp. IW2-2015
ATGTATGTGAGAGGGTCTACAGATAATCACAGATTACAAAGGGAAAACCGCAGCCACATCGCGGACACCAACGTCTTGCTCCCAGACAAACCGAAACACCTTCTTCGCCCGCTTGAGGATAACGCAGTGCCATCGACGCGGCCGGCATCGACGCGGCTGATCGTGGACTTCAGCAAAAAGCAGAGTGAGCACGCCCCTATCCACATCGACGGACAGCAGTGGAGAAAGTGGAAAGCTTCAAGTTCCTCAACGTACACATCACAGCAAACTGAAATAGTCCACCCACACAGACAGTGTGGTGAGAAGGCGCAATAGCGCCTCTTCAACCTCAGGAGGCTGAGAAATGTGGCTTGGCCGCCTAAGACCCCTCACAAACTTTTACAGATGCATAATTGAGAGCATCCTGGTAAGGCAACTGCACCGCCGCAACCGCAGGGCTCTCCAGAGGGTGGTGCGGTCTGCAACAACACATCACCGGGAGCACACTGCTTGCCCTCCAGGACACTACAGCACCCGATGTCACAGGAAGGCCAAAAAAATCATCAAGGACAACCACCCGAGCCACAGCCTGTTCACCCGCTATCGTCCAGAAGGCGAAGTCAGTACAGTGCATAAAATCCTGGACCGCGAGACTGAAAGCAGCTTCTATCTCAAGGCCATCAGACGAATAATAGCCATCACTAGCCGGCTACCACCCGGTTACTCAACCCTGCACCTGAGAGGTTGCTGCCCTGTATACATTGACATGGAATCACTGGTCACTTTAATAATGTTTACATAATGTTTACTCATTTCATATGTATATACTGTATTCTATTCACTGTATTTTAGTCAATGCCACTCCGACTTGCTCATCCTAATATTTATATTATTTCTTAATTCCATGATTTTACTTTTTGATATGTGTATTGTTAGATATTACTGCACTATTGGAGCTAGGAACACAAGCATTTCGCTACACCCGCAATACACTCTGATAAATATCTGTTGTGATTAATACAATTTGATTGCTGCTGCCTTCATGGCCAGAGGTGCGTTCCCACAAAACTTTCTTGTAAGTTCTTGAACACAGACTTTTTGAGGTACGTGTGGGTGGGTGTGGCTTGAAACAATGAATACGTTTTAAGGGCAGTGGCCATGCTGATACCGTTCCCCAACTAACCCTCCTCGTTTTTCAACTGGTCGTTCAGTACAGCACCGTTTATGTTCAATTGAACGATCCAGAACGTAAAAACGTACTGAACGCAGCCCTGGTCTCGCTTGCAAAAAGAGACCATCTGAATAGACTTTTACTGGTTAATACAAAAACAACAGGTACCCAATTGCGATATTATAGGCCTACTGACGTCATCATACTCTCTGAAATGGTTCCCCACTTAGTTTTGATTTACCTTGAGGGCGTGTATCCATATAACGTTTCACACAGCATGCCTGAAACAAAGTGACTCATGTAGGCTATGCGCCTATGTTGTTTTCATTGATATATGACAGGCTAAAATCACAATGTCCTTACACATTTCCAACTATAGGCTTACATGTATGCTAAGGCTTAACAGTATATGGACAGCAAGACGTTTCAGCTGGCACAAACTTTTACGCACGACGTGTAGCAAGGCTTATTTTTCGAGTCCAAACCACTCGATTACGGATTGTTACTGTATGGACATAGAGAGCACGCCCTGACCAAACGTATTCAACATCGAATCAACATTCACTTTCTTTCAGGGATTCCAAGTTACATGTGTGACAGTCAAGTAGCTTAAACTTCGCCTTTCCTAAAGATTCCTAGCTACTTAACTTCCAAGTTTAATTGCCTTGGCCAACTTGTAAATAGATCCTGCTGTGTGAATACAACCCATATTATAACCAAGAACGACATAGTTGTCTAACTTACCAACGCCATATTTCTCTTTTTTTAGTTGGAATCCAGCGGGTCATTGCGGTGAAATGATAAATAAATAAATAGATGAACTGCTGGGCGGGTGGGACACTTCTCGTCCTGAACACTACAGTTTCCGCCATCATGACTTCAAAAAGGGGGAGGGGAGAAAAACTAGGGCTATGCAATTGAACCAGCAGCAAGCGTTGCCGCGCCTCGTTCGTAGGCAAAGATCATTCAATTGAACAAATGTGGCAAATGTAACATAACAACAATGTAATACTAGAACCAAAATTCAAATAAGTGATTAGAGAAACTCACTTACACGAGACCGTGTATAGTGTACATTAGGAACCATACCTTTCACATGAGAGTCCATTGTGCAAAATAAAACTGGGCACATTACTGAGATAAGGTATGATAGCCACAATTAGAAGTAAGTATAAAACATTTTTCGTTGTCTGAGCAACATTTTTTGTCATGAGATAAAGTCAGACTGACATGAGAGAGCAATGGTCTGTAACAATGCAGAGGTATCATGTACAGACCCATGCAGACACAGTGTACTATAATATAGGTCAGCCAGAGGCCGGCCTATGGGCCAAAACTGGACTGCAAGGAATTTTGGGGATGTTAGTTTTGGTTAAAAAATAAATCTGTTAAAAAATCTGTAAAAATGTGTTTAGTTTTAGGAAGTCTTTTCCCTAATATTCCCACGAATAAAAAAACATGTGATCATGTCTCAATGTAATCAAGGTAAATTATTGTTATTTTCAAATGCAATCTATTTTTGGCCTTAGTTGTGGTCAATTTGCAGTGTAAGGAATTATTATAATTATGTTCCAGTCCGCTCAAACAAAAAATTATCCGGCAGTGAATCTAGTTGCCTACCCATTTACAGACGCTCTTATCCCGACTGACTTACAGGAACAATTTAGGGTTTAGTGCTTTGCTCAAGGGCACATTGACAGCGTTTTAAACCAATTGGGCTTGGGATTTCAAAACAGCAACCTTTCGATTACTGGCCAACACTCTTAAACCCTAGACTACCTTCCACTCTGATATAGAGCATTAATTCTGGTGATTTTTTTAATTTTTACAATAGGCCTAACGTTACCATATGTTATTTGATTCAAATGGATTTTTACTTTTTTGATTTTAAGTGATTCAACCATTGACTGCTTTGTTTTCCTCAGGTCAGGAATGTAAGGAATCGACCTGTTGTCAACGACGTAGGCCTCAGTGGGACACTGTCAGAGGATGTGTGTGTGTGTGTGTGTATTAAATAACATGAGGAAAATTGATGCAGTAGCCTACTTGAATTCATCACAGGTGCACACAGTGTTTGTATTTTAGAGGATGAGTCTGTCTGAGGTACCATTCATGCATTTGTCTGTGGAAGTTTGCATCAATACGTGGCATTGATTGTGTATTTTTATTTATGAATGGGCCCCAGCCTCCCCGTAAGACAATGGGCCCCACCTCCCCCTCCCTCACCGATGCAGCTGTTTAGTGGATCCGGCCTGTTATTCTACTTAGCCTTTTGTCTTCAACACATGGTGTGCTGATAGCACTGCACAACCAAATGTTGCTGTCAATAACCATTAGCCATCAATTTGCATAGTTTTTTCCCTTGACAGCTTGATTTAGCTCTCACTATTTGTATGGTGATTTCTCTGTGGCATTTTGCTCTGTCATTGTTCTCATGTAAATTTCACACGGGTTTCGTTCGGCAGGGCAATTGCTATGACATTTTTTGCAATATACAGTATTTGGTTTCTGCTAACCATCACAAAATATATCTTGATTTGATTCTGCAAATGTCATATCCCCCATCGAAACAGTAGGGTAACTGCAGAGAGCGTTAGTAGTCAGCCATCAACTCCTAAAAGTAGATTCTCCCAAAACTGATTGGTGGTAAAGAAATTATTGGTACAGTTTTGGTATACATTTACATAGCACTTACAACTGCTATCCATGTTTGTGGCATGCACAATACAAAGAATTTGCAAAAATAAAGTCCACAACAAAAGAAAATAATCTTAACAATAATTTGGGTGTTGAGAGAAGGTTTACTGTAGCTACAATTCATTTAAGTTAGTTTTTACAAATTCTAATGCATATAAACATTTTAACATGTAATTACACAAATCAGTACAGATAAGGTACCTACAATGTAATTACACTGTACGCACTGTACTGTCTACCATGTAAATATATAGGTATTAGGGACAGTTATTGTATATTAGTACAGCACTTTAGGTTTATTTATTGGGGAATGTTGTTCTCTTAGAATGACTTGCTCATTGTCTGCCTCATCTACAGGTGCAGGATCATAATTTGATCACCTTATTGTTTGCAGGAATGTCCTGCACAGCGGGGAAAATGCAAACTCGTAGTGCATTCAAGGTTTAAAAAGGCTTCCAAAATGTGTAATTTTTCTTAAAAATTTCAGACTTTATTTGCCCTAACTAAACATGTATCAACCCCTACAAAATTACTATGAATTCTAATCCACACAATAATTTACATTTCCGGTTACTGAAGGATTATTTTCCTGTTTTTGAGAAACTGGTCAAATTAAGATCCTACACCTGTAAGTGATTAAAAGATTGGACCACTTACGTGGGTTATATATTGGGCGGTTTATGTACTTAAATACTTTTGAATAATTTGACACGGTTTTGTTTGATCCGAGCATTTTTGTGATTTGTGTATTCTTAAGGTTTTGATTCAGTGTAGGCCTTACTTTGCATAGAGTAAAGATTTTAGTCATATTCAGGTTTACACTTTTGCCATGGTAAAACCTTTCGCAATATAATCTCAACCAACAAATGGATTACTTTAATGTATTAATATTAAAAAAAAGATCCTTTGACATAGAGACCAGTCAAATGAAAGGAATTCTGCAAGCTGTGAATAAGGACACAATATTGCCATCATGTGGACAGACTTTTGTTATTACAACATGACTTTTCTTGAATGGCAAAACAAAAAGTCAGGAAGTGGTATACAACTACTATCAAACACCATAGAAACATCATAAGGACTCTTCATTGTATCGGTTCCGCTATGGCATACGTGAGCGCACTGACAGCACTATTGAGGCCATTGCAATTTTTAAGTAGTTAATTTTTCTACGAAACTTCTATTTTTTATTTATTTAACCAGGTTAGGCTAGTTGAGAACAATTCTCATTTGCAACTGCGACCCTCCAAGATAAAGCAAAGCAGTTCGACACATACAACACAGAGTTACACATGGAATAAACAAACATACAATCAATAATACAGTATAAAAATCTATTATACAGCATGTGCAAATGAGGTAGGATAAGAGAGATATGGCAATAAATAGGCCATGGTGGCAAAGTAATTACAATATAGCAATTAAAAACTGGAATGGTAGGATGTGCAGAAGATGAATGTGCAAGTGAGATACTGGGGTGCAAAGGTGCAAAATAAATAAATATAAATACAGTGTGGGGATGAGGTAGATTGGATGGGCTATTTACAGATGAGCTATATACAGGTGCAGTGATCTGTGAGCTGCTCTGACAGCTGGTGCTTAAGCTAGTGAGGGAGGTAAGAGTCTCCAGCTTCAGAGATTTTTGCAGTTCGTTCCAGTCATTGGTAGCAGAGAACTTCGAAGGAGAGGCGGCTAAAGGAAGAATTGGCATTGGTGGTGAGATAAGGCGGGGCTTTACCTAGCAGAGACTTGTAGATGACCTGGAGCCAGTGGGTTTGGCGACGAGTATGAAGCGAGGGCCAGCCAACGAGAGCATACAGGTCGCAGTGGTGGGTAGTATATGGGGCTTTGGTGACAAACGGATGGCACTGTGATAGACTGCATCCAATTTGTTGAGTAGAGTATTGGAGGCTATTTGTAAATGACATCGCGGAAGTCGAGGATCGGTAGGAATGGTCAGTTTTACGAGGGTATGTTTGGCAGCATGAGTGAAGGATGCTTTGTTGCGAAATATGGAAGCCGATTCTAGATTTAATTTTGGATTGGAGATGTTTAATGTGAGTCTGGAAGGAGAGTTTACAGTCTAGCCAGACACCTAGTTATTTGTAGTTGTCCACATATTTCTAAGTCAGAACCCGTCCAGAGTAGTGATGCTGGACGGGCGGCAAGTGCGGGCAGCGATCGGTTGAAGAGCATGCATTTAGTTTTACTTGCATTTAAGAGCAGGGAGGCCACAGAAGGAGAGTTGTATGGCATTGAAACTCATCTGGAGGTTAGTTAACACAGTGTCCAACGAAGGGCCAGAGGTATAACAGAATGGTGTCGTCTGCGTAGAGGTGGATCAAAGAATCACCAGCAGCAAGAGCAACATCATTGATGTATCCAGAGAAGAGAGTCGGCCAGAGAATTGAACCCTGTGGCACCCCATAAGAGACTGCCAGAGGTCCGGACAACAGGCCCTCCGATTTGACATACTGAACTCTATCGGAGAAGTAGTTTGGTGAACCAAGCGAGGCAATCATTTGAGAAACCAAGGCTGTTGTAACGGCAGCCTTCCTCCTCTCACGAGAAGAGAAGGTGTAGCAAGGATCGGACCAACACGCAGCGTAGCCAGTGCTCAACATGTTTAATTACGAAACTGTGAACACTTACAAATAACAAAATAATAAATGTGGCAAACCGATACAGTCCTAGCTGGTGCAGAGAAACACAAAGACAGGAAACAACCACCCACAAAATCCCAACACACAACAAGCCACCTAAATATGATTCCCAATCAGAGACAACACAAAACACCTGCCTCTGATTGGGAACCATATTAGGCCAAACATAGAAAACAGACAAACTAGACACAACAAATAGAATGCCCACCCAGCTCACGTCCTGACCAACACTAAAACAAGCAAAACACACAAGAACTATGGTCAGAACGTGACAGCTGTTGAGTCTGCCAAAAAGAATGTTGTGATTGACAGAGTCGAAAGCCTTAGCCAGGTCGATGAATACGGCTGCACAGTAATGTCTCTTATCGATGGCGGTTATGATATCGTTTAGGACCTTGAGGGTGGCTGAGGTGCACCCATGACCAGCTCTGAAACCAGATTGCATAGCGGAGAAGGTACGGTGAGATTCGAAATGGTCGGTAATCTGTTTGTTAACTTGGCTTTCAAAGACTTTAGAAAGGCAGGGCAGAATAGATATATGGTCTGTAGCAGTTTGGGTCTAGAGTGTCTCCCCCTTTGAAGAGGGGGATGACTGCGGCAGCTTTCCAATCTATGTGAATCTCAGACGATACGAAAGAGAGGTTGAACAGGCTATTAATAGGGGTTGCAACAATTTCGTCAGATCATTTTAGAAAGAGAGGTCCAGATTGTCGAGCCCGGCTGATTTGTAGGGGTCCAGATTTTGCAGCTCTTTCAGAACATCAGCTATCTGGATTTGGGTGAAGGAGAAGTGGGGTAGGGGTAGCCAGGTGAAAAGCATGGCCAGCCGTAGAAGAATGCTTATTGAAATTCTCAATTATGTGGGATTTATCGGTAGTGTCAGTGTTTCCTAGCCTCAGTGCAGTGGGCAGCTGGGAGGAGGTGCTCTTTTCTCCATGGACTTAACAGTGTCCCAGAACTTTTTTGAGTTTGTGCTACAGGATGCAAATTTATGTTGAAAAAGCTAGCCAGAGCATTCCTAACTGCCTGTGTATATTTGTTCAAATCTTCCCTGAAAAGTTGCATATCACGGGGGCTATTCGATGCTAATGCAGAACTCCACAGGATGCTTTTGTGGTGGTCAAGGGCAGACAGGTCTGGAGTGAACCAAGGCTCTAATCTATTCCTGGTTCAAATTCTTTTGAATGGAGCATGCTTATTTAAGATGGTGAGGAAAGGCACTTTTAAAGAATAACTAGGCATCCTCTACTGACGGAATGAGTCAATGTCATTCCAGGATACCCGGGCCAGGTCGATTAGAAAGGCCTGCTCGCTGAAGTGTTTTTAGTGATGATCACTGTTTGACAGTGATGAGGGGTGGTCGTTTGACCGCAGACCACTTATGGATGCAGGCAATGAGGCAGTGATCGCTGAGATCTTGGTTGAAAACAGCAGAGGTGTATTTGGAGGGCGAGTTAGTTACGATGAAATCTATGAGGGTGCCCGTGTTTACGGATTTGGGGTTGTACCTGGTAGGTTCATTGATAATTTGTGTGAGATTGAGGGCATCTAGCTTAGATTGTAGGATGGCCGGGGTGTTAAGCATGTCCCAGTTTAGGTCACGCTGGTCACCTAGCAGCACGAGCTCAGAAGATAGATGGGGGGCAATCAATTCACATATGGTGTCCAGGGCACAGCTGGGGGCAGAGGGTGATCTATAGGAAGCAGCAACGGTTGATGAGTTGATAAACAAACTGAAAGGGTGAATACTGCCACCTGCAGTGTACTGTTTGAAAAGGTATAAAGCCAAGTTTGGCGATTTCCTGCCACCTGCAGTTATGGAATGTTTACTCACAAGTATAAATCATTGGCTGATCCCTCCTGATGACCTGGATAGAATTATGTGATTCTTCCTTAACCTATAGGAAGTCCCACCCAGTTGACTACTTCAAAATGCGGAAAGTCCACAATGGAGCTGCCCATGCTGAAACATACTTTTTGGCACTAGAGTCCTCTATCAATCTCTATGTCAAACACATATACCTTCTATTTAGAGTACATTCTTGTGCTTGAGTCATGGTATTATGAGGGGATATTCCTAAAATCTCATTAATGCTGATGAGAGACAGATTTAGGCTCAAGAGACCATTGTGTAGGATTGTTTCATGAACAGTCTACCACCTCAGGTGCAAGCTTTATGTAAGCATTATATAAGCATAACATGTATTGGCATCTCAGTTTGGTGTCGATAGGGTCGATGAATCAGTCAAGCAGACTGGCATGTGTGTCTTGTCCTCCCTTCAGTCAGGCTCTAATTAGCAGAACTGTGAGCCTCCCCTGTTCTCACCTAATGCTCTAGTTAGATCAGATTGCATCATACACTCCCAGAGAGAAAGCATGACTATGAGCCTCTTCTTCTATCACGTCAAACAACAAGACACCCTTTATGGTGATCAGAGACGGGGGTAAACAGATAGACAGGTGAGTACTGTACCCATATCTGTGGTGTGCTATGGTGAATCGTTTGTCTTTCCAGCAGTGTGCAGGTGCTTTGGGGTACAAGGTTAACAGAAACAGGTGTACAAGTAGAGGCAGTACCAGGATGGTAGGGAATAAAGACCAATCCCTCTCTCTGGCGTGGGGTCTCAAGGGAAAAAGAGCTGGGAGAGAGTAGACAGCGTTATAGGAGCCCAGAGAGATGGGGCTGGAAGGATTGTCTCTACTGGCTAGTCTATCATTCCTCTTTTCATTTCCTTCTGGTGGGGTCTTCACTGCTCTGCCTCAGGTGGCTTAATGTGCTAAACCAACATTAACTTAACATATTTCACTTATTATACTTGTAGAAACAGAGATAAATAGTACTCAACTGCTGGTGTTTTCATATTCAGTCTACCAAATGGATTAATGGCGATTTTGAGAAAAAGTCAACTGTTGTCCTACTACAGTATGTCTTAAGCAGCATGTTTTCCCTTCTCTTTCCATGTCAGAGGCCCAACCGCAAGATGTTGCTGGGATGTAAAGGCTGCCTGAGCTACAAACACTGAGCTAAATCACTTCTATGCTCGCTTCGAGGCAAGCAACACTGAGGCATGCACGAGAGCATCAGCTGTTCCGGACGACTGTGTGATCACGAAGAACACAAAGGCAACCTGCCTAAATGACTACAGACCCGTAGCACTCACGTCCGTAGCCATGAAGTGCTTTGAAAGGCTGGTAATGGCTCACATCAACACCATTATCCCAGAAACCCTAGACCCACTTCAATTTGCATACCGCCCAAACAGATCCACAGATGATGCAATCTCTATTGCACTCGACACTGCCCTTTCCCACCTGGACAAAAGGAACACCTATGTGAGAATGCTATTCATTGACTACAGCTCAGCGTTCAACACCATAGTACCCTCAAAGCTCATCACTAAAAGCTAGGAACCTGGGACTAAAACACCTCCCTCTGCAACTGGATCCTGGACTTCCTGACGGGCCACCCCCAGGTGGTGAGGGTACGTACAACACATCTGCCACGCTGATCCTCAACACTGGAGCTTCCCCAGGGGTGCGTGCTCAGTCCCTTCCTAGTACTCCCCTGTTCACCACGACTGCCATGGCCAGGCACAACTCCAACACCATCATTAAGTTTTGGCAGACGGACACAACAGGGTAGGCCTGATCACCGATTAACGACGAAGACAGCCTATAGGAGGAGGTCAAAAGACCGGGCCGGGTGGTGCCAGGAATAACAAACCTATCCCCTCAACGTAACCAAGATGATTGTGGACTTAACAGGAAAAGGAGCACGAGCACGCCCCCATTCTTCATCGACGGGGCTGTAGTGGAGCAGCGTTGAGAGCTTCAAGTTTCCTGATGTCCACATCAACAACAAACTAGAATGGTCCAAACACACCAAGACAGTCGTGGAAGGAGGGCACGACAAAGCCTATCCCCATCAGAAACCTAAAAAGATTTTTTTATC
>NC_036872.1:16399446-16538927 GCF_002910315.2 Salvelinus sp. IW2-2015
ACACACACACACACACACACACACACACACACACACACACACACACACACACACACACCTTTTTTTCGCACTATTGGTTAGAGCTTGTAAGTAAGCATTTCACTGTAAGGTCTACTACACCTGTTGTATTCGGTGCACGTGACAAATAAACTTTGATTTGATCTGTTTGGTGTGTTCCTTATTCGGCGCACGTGACAAATGAACTTTGATTTGATCTGTTTGGTGTGTTCCTTACTCGTCAACAAGGTGGCGGTGAATAGAGCCTCTGCATCAGAAGACGATCATAAACAACTCTTGTCCTCCAACCATCAGTTCAAAGATAAGATCATGAATTCACCAGTGATCCCTTCTATGATCCCTTCTCCCATGGATGTTTCTGCATTTCTCCAGTGAACCAAGGAGGCTAAAACACTTATGAGGATCCAGGTGTGGGTTCAAGCCCATATCAGGTTTTTATGTCCCACAGACAAAAGCGCACTCAGGATCCTGGTGGATCCCTGGGCCCCATGCCCAGGCTATGCCAAATGCAGGATCAGGTAGAGCCTGCTATCAAAGGGCCTCAGCAGCCACCTGCCTGTCCAGCAGCAGCGGCAGATCATAGCTCTGGCCCTCAAGCGCTGGGCTGAGGTGACTCCCCTCTCCTTCAAGGAAGACCCCACTTCTCTTGGGGCAGAGATTGATATCCGCCTGGGCTTTGGCACAGGTATTACAGACATGCTCTGGATGTTACTGTATGATTCATAGCCCAGTTGTTATAGTATTTCCATTGTAGTGCTTACACGTTGAATCAAATGTTTTCTATTTTCCTCATTCATGTGCTCAGACCAGCCTCCCTTTGGTTTGTGTGTTTTTGTGTTTCTGACCCTCCCTCTTCAGGACGTCACCTGGGCTGTCCTTTGTTGTTCGATGGAGCAGGAGGAGAGGTTGCACATACAACCCAGTCAGGGCAGACCCATCTGGATGATGATCAATTCTACAGTGCTTTTCCATCTGACCATGGGGTCAAACCGCCTCAGGTACAGTACACACTCAGTGTGGCACACACACATTTCTCAGTGTGCTGTGAAATTCTCAATCTTTAGCGTTGTGTTTTAAATGCAGGTTTTGGTGCATGAGACAGGACATGTACTAGGACTACCCCACTTGTCTTTCCTTGACTCAGTGATGCACCCTCTGTAACCCATCAATGGCAGCCCTATGGAGATGAGTTGGGAGGACCGAAAGGCCATCCAAAAGCTATATGGTAGGTAATGTGCACAAAAGGTCACCATTTAGATACAATATAAGGTCAATGCAAACAGAATGTATTTATACACCAGGAGAAAACAAAACCACAGTATAGTAATCACTTTGCTTCTACCTCCTGTCCAGTGTCGATTTTTTCTGTATGACAACTGCAGAGGCAGACCTCGCCGAGGTGACTCCAGGAGTATGCAGCAGGGCTGGAACAAACTTTTCCGGCACAGAGTAGATGCCCACCTACATGTATGGACTCATGACCATGACAGGGTCTACTTCTTTAAAGGTGAACCATCATATAATATCAACTGACCAGGAAACATTAAGCTTCATTCCAATTTACATCATTAAGCACTGATTGCTTGCCATGTAGACATTTCTGTATGGCTTCTGTCAAATTGAATTGTAGCATGTAAGATTGAAGAACAGTATCTCCCCTTGAGGCCACCCAATAGTATAGTCCTTTAATAAAAGCATGGCATGGTGGGTATATAAGAAATAGACAGCATCCAAGTTACCTATGAAAAAATAAATATATTTGACATAGCATTTCATATCTCGTACATTTATTTGGATTTTGAAGATTCAGTAAGCAGTCCCTACTCTGTGGATGATCATTTGGGTCAAAAGCATGGACAATGTCCACTAAACGTTTGGGGTACCCCTCCTGTACTTGATGATCAGACACATTGAATCCCCACACCTGGAAAACGTAAATTCTACAACTTAAAGAATATAACTACAAACCCTCTTATTCCCCCAAAATACCACATTCACTTGCGTTGACAAAGCCATTTGCTAATCTTAATGTATTTCAGTACACACCAACAAAATGACCGACCTGATGACCTTTAAAGAAATAGACCAGTCAATGCTGGTGGTGAAATATTGCTGTGTCCAGTGGTCCTGTGATGCCAGGGAAACACTGAGAGATCAGCTGCACATCAGAGTCCTGCAAATCACTAGAGCTCCAGAACTTAGTGCCTGTGAGAAACAAACAGCAGCAGGGGAAATACTGTTGTGGTCGTCAACCCCCTACTAATACTTTGTTGCTCCACAAGAGGGAAGCAGATCAGTGGCGAGACTTATGTAGAGTCCTCTCAAGCACATTTTGTGACTGACAGTGAAATTCCATAATATCCCAGCAACATACATTTCACTTGTGTATATTGTACACTATCATCTACAGATCTTTCGTATGAAATAGAATAGAATGGGGCTCTTTTCCATTTTTTTTATTTTTTTTTTACAGTATATACACCATACAACACTTTGATATTTACATTGTTTTCCCAACAGCAAATCAGGTGATGATTTGAGTTGTTATGTTGGCTTTGGGACATTACCCTTGTGGCTATATGACATACACATTAAGTCCAACTTGTTAACTTCCCTTTTTTGTTGTCTTTTTTTATACAGAGAATATGTGTTGGTATCAGTTTGATACACATGCTGCCTCCTCATTCACTCTTTTGTTTCAGGAAGAAAGGGAAGGTTGGTGGGAGGAGCTGCAGAGGATAGGGTGAGCTGAGGACAAAGAAACTACAGAGGGGAAAAGAGGGAGGTGGCAGCTGCAGATTTTGGGGCGATGGCTTTCTAATACTGTATGTAACAGGGCCAAAGGTCAAACATAGAGGACTGCATGTTTTTTTTTTTTTTTTTTTTTTTTTTTGAGAGCTTCTGTAGCATTGTAGTCCAATTGTTGTGGTGTAAATAGCATAGTGTGGGTTATGCATATATTATAAAGTAATACAAGTCTCTGTGATGTTTTGTAGAATAAATGAATATAAAGGTGAAGAGAGAGTGATGATGGTAGACAAACCATATGTCATCTCAAATAAAAGTGACACTAAAGAGAGGGAACTTTAGCCAAACAGTCAGAAGATTTACAGCCACTGCAGAAATTAAGACCTCTCTGTGTCCCTGTCAAGTAAAACTGATATCCTTGAAGAAACAAGTGTTCTCCTTCTTGGGATACACAGCCACAAAATTCAACTTGATATGAATAGCAACAAGTCAACATATAGTCCTCAGTATGTATGTAATCATTTAGCATTATACAGTGTTCCTGTATGTGTATGAATGGCTGTGCATTTCCCGCCACCAGTGCAAAAAGAGTGTCTGGAATAAAACAGACCGTCCTCTGTCAAGGTTTAATGCAGTAGGATTTTCCTCTCTTGTTTCCTAATGGAATTGCTTTTTGCTGGCATCCTCCATCACTAGACATTTGGCAGATTCTTTGGTGCAGCACCAACTTAGCTGAGTAAAAAAACTCTGATTATGGCCAGTGATGTGAAGGAGAGTGAGCCAGCAGGAAAAACACAGGACCTTATGAGGACACACACACACACACACACACACACACACACACACACACACACACACACACACACACACACACACACACACACACACACACACACACACACACACACACACACACACACACACACACACAAAAACACACACACACACACACACACACACACACACACAAAGGCTTCTGCTATCTACTTACTATCCGTCAATTTGAAAAAATAAATACCAAAATGCCATTTAATTCTATCTTTGCCAGATGTTCTTTATTGTTTTACAATCTACCAAGGTGGGAAACTACCAGCAATTTCCAAAGTTTGTTCATTGTCTGTCAAAGGGCCATCTAAGAGGGCGTCTCTCAGATGACACGTACAGGTAGTAGGTACATTGTGGAGAAATTACATCATCTATCAACCAACCTATAAAGGAAACAGTTGTACTAATACACTTTTATTCTAAAAGAACATCCTGATTCGCCAATGCTATTATCTATAGACTTCATACACTTATTGCTGACTCATCCGGCCAGTCATGAAAATGAGTAGTAACTTCAAGTGTAGTGAATTGAGTAGTACAATAATACCAGCAATTCATGTTTCATGTCTTTATTTGTGTTCAGTACTGTACATCATGGATCCCACTAAGAAGATTTGGTCTAAGGCATTTCAAATCAAGTATTGAACACAAAGGTGTTCTTATAGGCATATTGTGGTGACAGAAAAGCACATAGGTTTTTCAAACAAATATTTCACAGGCTAATACAATACAGTATTTGCTCACAAAACTCCACACATGCTCTCTCTTGTTTTTCGCACCCAATAATTAAGCAATCATATTGAATTTATTTTGATGTATTTCATATACAGGTATTTGCTTTTTATTGTTCTGAAGAGCACCTTGCAGGCACACACATGCATACACTCTCATGCTCTGCTTCACTCAGTGTACAGCCATACTGTTTATTTGAACTCAAACATAAAGGCCTCTGCTGTATATACAGTGGTTTCCTGATTGATTGTACTGAACTGATCTATTTATAGAGCACCTCGATAGGGAACAATCAATGTGTCATTCATTCTTGATTTAAATATTTTGGTCTTTTGGCTTCTCTTTTTCTTCTTCTACTTCCTTTTTGCTTTCTTCCGCTTCTCCCTTATCATCCCCTTCTTCTGTTTCAGTGGCTCCATCCTCCACTCCATCTCCTCCTTCTTGGCTTTCATATTCTCCATTTTCTTTAGGCTCCCCTGCTTCCTCTTTCTCCATATCTCCATTGTCACCTGTAGAGACAATGTGATTAGTTGTTAACCGTTGTAAACACTGAATGTGACAATTCAAAACCTTAAAAAAAAAAGAAGTGAAATCACATTCATTCAAACTCTAGACAACACGGACCTGCTTTTTGCTCTTCTTCCTCTTCCTCTGCTTCCTCGACTCCCTTCTCCTCTTCTTCCCCCTCTTCTTCCTCCTCTTCTTCCTGACGACTTGACTCAGCAGGCTGTGCTTGACTGGCAGCTATAATCCCATCTGCAGAGGAGAATGATGAGCTGTACATGCGTAGGTAGGGAGCAGCAGAGCTCAGGCTGGACTGCATGGAAAACATGGGGCGGTTGTAGGATGGGGCAACACTCAGGCTTTGGGAGTAGACACTGTACATTTCCCCTGGTCCTCCAGCACTGAAGCGATTCTCCTCCCCTTCAAGCAGCTTCCTGGAAACAGAATAGATACATAGATCACAAGAGATGGCCCTGGTTGGCACTCAGTTAAATTTGTGTTACTGTAAAACACATATAATCCAATCTATGATCATATAGTAATGGTATAATTACAAACGTCTGCAGGAAGTTCCTCTCTGTGAAGTAGACACAATATGCATGTCTAATTTTATGAGTTACAGACCTGTAAGCTGCTATCTCGATGTCCAGAGCCATCTTAACGTTCAAGAGGTCTTGATAGTCCTTCAGGTACCTAGCCATTTCATTCTTAGTTGTCCTCAACTCGTCCTCCAGCTGGCCAATTGATTCCTATTTTGGAGAGATCATTAATATGATTAATGAGGTGTTTATTGTGGAATATATCTGATATGTAAAAGTTTTTCCAAACATCATGACCAAACAACGTATTCTATAGGCCAGAACTTACTTTGTTGGTGTAAAGGATGCATTACACAGCATTTCTGTAGAATATTCATTGTGCGCATTTGTCTGAAGGATTAGGCTCAGCAGAGTCTGCTACACTACTTATACTAATGCAGATATTTAGACAGGTTACATTTTTCATTCATGCTGCTCTGGCACTGACCTGTAGGGCTGCGATCTCAGCACTCTGTTTCTCCTCCACCTCTTGTAGCTGATTCTCCAGGGACTGGTTCATCCCACGGCATGCTTCAATCTCCAGGTTCCGTGTTTTGATCAGGCGCCGGTACTCCCCGGCCTCGTCTTTGGCACTGCGAACGTTGTCTGTGTTGCGGGCGGTGCCTTCTGTCATCACACTCACCTTGCTGCGGAACCATTCCTCGGCTGACTGGAGGTTGCGGTGTGCCAGTTTCTCATACTGGACACGGATGTCTCGGAGGGCTGTGGACAGGTCTGGCTTGGCCACTTCCATCTCCACTGACACCTGGGCATTGTACTGCACCTGGGCCTGCAGCTCCGCTATCTCCCCCTCATGGAGACGTTTCAGGAAGGCCAACTCATCCAGCAGTGTCTCTGTCCTTTTCTCCAGCTCAACACGGCCCAAAGCAGCCTCATCTGCCCTCTTCCTTGCATCCATCAGACGGCCTTCTACCTCTTCTCTGCTGACTACCTCCTCTTCATAACGGCCCTGTAGACTCTGCAACACCTCCTCCATCTGGTCCCTGTGGTTCTGAGCAGCCTGTTTCTCATCGCGGGCCTCCTCCACAGCAGCACGGAGCTGGCGGATCTCGTGCTCATATAGGGACCTGAGGTGGGAGGGCTCGCCATGCTTCTGCCTGAGGATCAGCAGTTCAGCATCCAGCAGCCTGTTCTGCTGTTCCAGCTCGTGGACGCGCTCAATGAAACTGGCAAAGCGGTCGTTCAGCTCCTGCAGCTGGGCTTTCTCCTGCGTCCGCACGGCCTTGAACTCAGTGCTGACCTGCACCGCCTGGCTTATGTCCAGTTCAGCAGTGGCAGCAGAGCCAGAGGCAGATAGCAGCATGGAGGAGCTACGGCTGTATGTTGGGTAATGCAGCCGGGATGACCCATGGGATGAGAGGGGGGCAGAGAGGCTGGAATACACCGACCTGGATGTCATTCCTCCTGCACTGCCTCCATACCCTCCACTGCGCAGCGTCACCCTCCTCTTGTGGGAAGAGGAAGGATAGTAAGGGTCGTAACCAATGGAACTCATGACTCGTGAAACAGGCAGCTCTATGTTTGATGGAGTTGCTGGGTCGACTGCACAGTGGGATCTGCATCACCTTGGCTTTTATAGTGCTGTAATGACTGTGACGCAAACCTTTTTTTTAAAGCACTGACAGCAGGGATCAATGACAGCGCCAGCCAGCCAAGTCTGAGCTGTTAAGAAAGGGATTGAGAGATAGGGTGAGAGGAAAAGAGACAGATGTAAGGGGCGGGGATAACCAGTGGAGAGAGAGGGAAGGCAATGAGGTCAGTCTGTAACGACAAAATGTAAATTTTGCTGTGAAGCATGTCTGTCTTACTGAAACAGGATGAGTAGGAAATGTTACTTTTAGCCCTAAAAACAAACTATAGCAATGCATCAGGTGACTGCAGTGCAGAGGCTTGAAACTACAGCGCTGGCAATTGAGGGAGCAAGTACTTTTGCCAACAATGACTCAGCACTGCACCATTTTGCCACTCCCATACAGCTGGGTAAGAGTCCAGAGCATTGCAGAGAACCTCATTCTTGTATCAATGTATCTTTTGCTCAACATTTGTATCAGTATTAGAAACCTTTGTCATTATATGTAGTCCTTAGTGCAGGCTTTATAATGACAGCACTACTGGACTCACAGGTGCACGTTTATGGGTTCAAACCTATTTGGGCTATCGCCTGAATTTGCTACACTGGTGTCACAGAGGAAAATCCCACTTATCTGGCTACTCAGACTCTAGCCTACAAAAAACACCTCTCACAGACTCCAAATCAATCTAATGCAATCTCTACATGATGGTCACAGGTTGGGGAAGTCTTTTGAACAAAATGTAAAGTTGTGAAAGCAATGGTATTCGTGTGCAAATGATTTAATCATCTAAAAACATGGATTTTGGCTACTCAGACTAGACAAGATATACTGTATCATACCAGCTTTCACAGACTTCTTACTAATATATATTTAAAGTTAATGTCTTGAGGAAGCTTTATGAAGACAATTTAAAGTTGGGAATGTAATGATATTTTTGTGAAAATGTATTATTAATATAAACAACATGAATTTTCCTGTATCTGGGTATTCAGAATAGGCACTAGATATACCAGGCCACCTCTCAAACACGCCAAACAATCTCTACACACAGTGGTCACAGCTTGGGGAAGCTTTATGAAGACAGGCTAGAGTTGTGAATGTAATGATATTTTATTTTTATAAATCATTTTGACAGTAACACCCCAAAAACTCTTTCATAAAGCTTATTCATTTCCATATGTAGTAGGAAGCTACGTGTTTGTTTCTTGACTGAAAAAGTGCCTCAGGCCTTGAAAAATAAAAAAATAAACTGATTGAAAGTAAGGGGATATCGGTGAACAAATGCCGTGGTCAAGGCTACGACGGCGCCAGTGCAATCAGTTGAGCTTACTCAGGTGTTTAAAAGCACATATCAGACCAAGAGCCTAAAAGCCGATTTATGCTTGATCTGGAATGTGATCCAGAGGCTCCATACGGAGGGTGTGACGCAATTACGGAGCCTCCAGAGGCTTGTGTTGGCCAAATCAAGCTCCGTACCACATCGCCGTGCCACTCCCAAATATTGTTACAAATGCTCTGTATAGCTACGCATTGACATAATTGTTTGACTGTAGGTGGGGGCAGTATGTCCTGTATAAGCACAAACTCACTTCTTTCAAAACAGCTCTGCTCTGCAACGCGCAATTAGTATGAATGCTCTTACTTCTGCAGAGGCCACATCGCAGTAAATGCTGTACGGCCAATACAGATGCCAGATTGACCATGAATCGGCTTTAATGCTTCTATAGTTCTTTATGAGTTTTAGTATAGAAAATGATCTTCCCGCAGAAGCGACAGTTACAGGGATGGTAAAAACGACTCGATTGCCATGGCAATATAAGGGAAACTGGGCAGAAGGGAGTGGTGCTTCAAATACAGCAGTTCTGTTGCCTGCCTCAACACATTATGGAAAGAAATTAACTGTATAGGAAGCTCTGGGGAAAGGTCATCTGGATACTGGACAGCCAATAAATTGGCAGATGCAAAGAGATTATCATCATTATCGGACAACAGTTATTGAGGGCTTGAACAAAAAAAGCAGTTTGCGATTTTGTTCATACTGGTGAACCCCGTTTGACTTGTGTGGATGCAAATCAACCACAAACAGCCCTTATCTCTGGTATATCTTGGCATGCATCATTCAAGACTAACATGCTGACCAACAGTGGCGTGTATTCATGTGTGCCAAGGGAAGCCAGGCTTCCCCAAATATTTGACCAATAAAAGAAATACAAATTATAAAATCATTAATTTCTCTTTCGTCTCCCTCTTTGTTTTCGTAATTTTACGCCAATTAGCAAGTGGCTGAATCTCACCTGAGAAATCATCTGAGCGAGGGAAACAGCGCACCTCTGTCCTAGTATATGTAGCCCATGTATCTGATGCTGTCTGGCCCAAAAGAGTATAACATCTTGAGGCCATAGCATTTGATTGATTGATGCCAGCAAGTATTTGGCCACCCTTGATAAAACAATTATAAAACAATTAACCAATCAGCATTAAGCTGGGCTCAGCTCAATGTAATTAAATACATGTTTTGCTCCATGAAGTAATCCAACAATGTGTACGCCGCCATCTTGTCTATTTCAAATCTTAATCTCTTATTGATTGAGACAGGAGGGTGTCCACCCCAAAGTGCTGCATGTCATGAGTGCAACTCCGAAATCAAGCGTCACGTTGAATGACATTCACCGTTCTCAATCTATAAGAAGATTTGAAATAGACAAGATGGCGGCTTACACATTGTTTGACTACTTCATGGAGCAAATATTTGATTTAATTTAATAACAGAAAATGTTCTAAATTTAAACGAACCACCTGCAACTAGCCATGAAAGATTAGAAGACATACTTTGTATAGCGAAGTAAAGGTTTGTAGAAAATTATCTGTGCTACACTTCACACTACCTAAATAATAACCAGTGGTGGAAAAAGTACCCAATTGTCATACTTGAGTTAAAGTAAAGATACCTTAATAGAAAAACCTCAAGTAAAAGTGATAGTGCACACAGTAAAATACTACTTGAGTAAATAAAGCTTACTTAAGTATCAAAAGTAAAAGTATAAATCATTTCACATTCCTTATATTGAGCAAACCAGATGGCACGGTTTTCTTGTTATTTTAAGTTATGGATAGCCAGGGGCACAGTCCAACACTCAGCCATAATTTACAAATGAAGCATTTGTGTTTAGTGAGTCCACCATATCAAAGGCAGTAGGGATGACCAGGGATGCTCTCTTGATATGTGTGTGAATTGGACCATTTTCCTGTCCTGCTAAGCATTCGAACTGTAACAAGTACTTTGGGTGTCAGGGAAAATGTACGGAGTAAAAAGTACAATATAAATAGTAGTGTAAAGTACAGATGACCAAAAAAACTTTACATCACTGGTAATAATGCCAGGATTGTAAACTGTCATGGTCAACACATACTACAGTAGCTAAGATGGGGAGAAGTCTGTCCATAATAAAGTGCTGCTCTGCCTTTTTAACAACACTATCAACAAGGCAGGTCCTACAGGCCCTAGTTTTGTCGCATCTGGATTATTGTTCAGTCATGTGGTCTGGTGCCACAAAGAGGGACACCAAAAAATTACAATTGGCTCAGAACAGGGCAGCACGGCTTGCCCTTAAATGTACACGGAGAGCTAACATTAATAATATGCATGTAAATCTCTCATGGCTCAAAGTGGAGATATTGACTTCACCACTACTTGTTTTTGTAAGAAGTGTTGACATGCTGAATGCACCAAGGTGTCTGTTTAAACTACTAGCACACAGCTCAGACACCCATGCATACCCCACAAGACATGCCACCAAAGGTCTCTTCACAATCCCCAAGTCAAGAACAGACTATGGGAGGCACACAGTACTACATAGAGCCATGGCTACATGGAACTATATTCCACATCAGGTAACTGATGCAAGCAGTAGAAGTATATATATATATATATATTTTTTTTTAACAGATAAAAATACACCTTATGGAACAACAGGGACTGTGAAGAGACACACACACGGCACAGACTACGCACGATAAGACACGTACGTACACATAGATGTTGAAGAGAAATTGTAGAATTAGGTTTTGACTTTGTGGCTGTGTTAACTAGCTGGTAACAATGGGGCAGAGATACCCGTCTCTGTTTTAGGTAAACTCGTTTTGCAAGCCAACGCGCGCCGGGGTCTGAACGAAGTGACGGAAAGAGAGCAGAGAGCGTGCACCAATGGCGTGCAATCAACGGAATATCAGATATTATGATTGGCGCTTTTTTTTTTTATGGTCATCCTATTCGGAATTCCAAGTTGGAAACACACACTTCCTTTTTAGAGTTCCTACTTTCTGACCTAAAGATCACTAACATAATGATATGACCAAAGGCTTCCTGAGTTCCCATTTGTCTGGAAATGCCGCGTTCAAAACAACTGGGAACTCGGAATTCCCTGACTTCAGTGCGTTCAAGACAACTGTGAACTCTGAAGAAAATGAGGTGCGACTGGGAAAAATCGTTTTGAATGGTCACCCAACTTGGAATTCCAACTCGGGCCTGTTTCTAGAGCTCAGACTTTTCGACCTGAAGATCACTGACGTCATGATTTGCCCTCGTTCCCAGATGTCTTGAACGCACCACAAGCACTATTTTTCCGCCTGAGTTCCCATTTGTCTTGAAAGCACATATTTTTGGGGGGTCAAATCATGACATCAGTGATCTTCAAGTCGGAGCTCTAGAAAGATACCAGAGTTTCCGACTTGGAATTCCAAGTTGGATGAGCTGTTTTTTTTCTTCAGTTCCCAGTTGTCTTGAATGCACTGAAGTCAGAAGTCTGAGATTTGAACGCGGCAATTCGTTCAGGGTATCGCTAGCTACCCTGATTCATAGGATTATCACAATGACTGTATAAATGAATGGACAAAGCCATCGATCACGTGACACCATTCATTCCTACAGTATATAACACATTATCTTATATATTATATTATTATATATTATATATTATATTATATACAGTATATAACACTTATATCCCTCACTAGCTTTAAGCACCAGCTGTCAGAGCAGCTCACAGATTACTGCACCTGTACATAGCCCATCTATAATTTAGCCCAAACAACTACCTCCCCCCTACTGTATTTATTAATTTATTTTGCTCCTTTGCACCCAATTATTTCTATCTCTACTTTGCACATTCTTCCACTGCAAATCTACCATTCCAGTGTTTTACTTGCTATATTGTATTTACCTCGCCACCATGGCCTTTTTTTTGCCTTTTACCTCCCTTATCTCACCTCATTTGCTCACATTGTATATAGACTTATTTTTCTACTGTATTACTGACTGTATGTTTGTTTTACTCCATGTGTAACTCTGTGTTGTTGTATGTGTCAAACTGCTTTGCTTTATCTTGGCCAGGTTGCAATTGTAAATGAGGACTTGTTCTCAACTTGCCTACCTGGTTAAATAAAGGTGAAATAAATAAAATAATATGAATAATATGAATAATAATGCTGCGTTCACGTCGTGTCGGAAACTCTGAAATGTCTGACTTGTTAACCTAGTTGGAAGAGTCGGATCCCGAGTTTCCCACTTGGGAGGTACCAGAATCAGCCAATAGGAAGCTCTACGCAAATAACTTACGTTAATTTGAACTCGCACACAGTTTCCGACATGAGGTGAACGCTACATCAATAGTGCATTTGAAGCCCAGGAAGTTGGTTAAGATGGCATCTAATGGGAGATTTATGTAGACTTGTGCCACATTCAAGACAACCTGGAACTTGCGGCAACCGACTTCAGTGTGTTCAAGACAACTGGGACCTTGGAAAAACGAGCTCTGACTGGGAAAAATTGCTTTGAAAGGTCATTCAACTCGGAAACTCGGCCATCTTCCTAGTGCTCCGACTTTCCGACCTAAAGATCACTGATGTCACAGGCTACTAAATTATCCTCATAACTTCTGTGTGCGATTAAAAGAATTGACTCAGCTAGCTAAATAAATATTATTATTATTATCATTATAGTTATTGAGATGAGCGAGATGCAAGCTTTTACACAGTCACACACAGTATCTGCGCATATGCATGGGTTCGCTTCACGCTGTTCACAGCATTGTAGCCAGCGCACCAAAAAAGTGGAGAAGTTAAGGCTCGCGCTTCAATGCTCTTAGTTGTTGTGGAAATTGACCCACTAGGTGGTTTACTTTCTGCATGTAGACTATGTCATATGACTAACTTAAAAATAATCGGTACAAGGACATACAGTACCAGTCTAAAGTTTGGACACACCACACCTCAGGGTTTTTCTTTATTTTTTACTATTTTCTACATTGTAGAATAATAGTGAAGACATCAAAACTATGAAATACCACATTGAATCATGTAGTAGCCAAAAAAAGTGTAAATAAAATCAAAATATATTTTATTTGAGATTCTTCAAAGTAGCTAGCCTTTGCCTTGATGACAGCTTTGCAAACCCTTGGCATTCTCTCAACCAGCTTCATGAGGTAGTCACCTGGAATGCATTTCAATTAACACTTGGGCCTTAAAAAGTTAATTTGTGGAATTTCTTTCCTTAATGAGTTTGAGCTAATCAGTTGTGTTGTGACAAAGTGGGGGGGGGGGGTATACAGATGATAGGCCTATTTGGTAAAATATCATATTATGACAAGAACAGCTCAAATAAGCAAAGAGAAACGACAGTCTATCATTGCTTTAAATTTCAAGAACTTTTAAAGTTTCTTCATATGCAGTCAGAAAAACCATCAAGCGCTATGATGAAACTGGCTCTCATGAGGACGGCCACAGGAAAGGAAGACCCAGAGTTACCTCTGCTGCAGAGGATAAGTTAATTAGAGTTACCAGCCTCAGAAATTGCAGCCCAAATAAATGCTTCACAGAGTTCAAGTAACAGACACATCTCAACGGCAACTATTCAGAGGAGACTGCGTGAATCAGGCCTTCATGGTCGAATTATCTATCATAATATTTTCCAGGCGGTTTCCAGGCGGTTTCAGGGGAGACAGTTGCTGTTAATATTCAAACATGTATTTGTTTTTTTGCAGTTGACTTGCTTGCTGTTCATTGTGATTTAAGGGTAAGAATGCATTGTTTTAATTGGCGAAAAGCATTTTGGACTTATTCTCAGGTGGAAGAATATGGGAGAGAGCCTCCTTGCCATGTACAGACATCAGACCACCTGTGAGCCGCCATGCCCAAGCCTGGGCCGCAGGATCAACCTGTCCCAGTAGCGCAACCCCAACTGCCTCCAGGCCTTGCCTCCTGAGCCCTGCCCTCCTCCTGTCAGTGAGATCCAGACCATCCCCAGCATCTCCCTGCCTCCACTCCCTGTCCCTGAGCCATCAGCACTGTCCCAGCCCTCTGGTTCAGATCACACAGACTACAGTGTTGGTCAATACCTTCTTTTCATCTAATTAGGCATGTCAATTCCATTGATTTGCAAGCATGAAACCATTTAGACAACATCAAATTGACTGGTTATTGTATATTCTGATAATGCGTTTTATTGCCCTCACAGCTATGGAAACCTCGCTCACTGAAAAGGAGGCCCCTGAGAGGAGACACTGCCAAGTGCCGCTCTGGTCGGGTCATAAACACCAAGTGCAAGGAGGAGAAGATCGACTTCCAGGAGCTGCTGTTCAAATACCTACCGTCCAGGTATTGTCATGAAACCTCAAGAGGAAACTATCAACACATTGCAAGTATATATTCTTATTGGATAATAACTAGGCTCTTCCGTTCCACTCAGACTGAAGAAGTTTGACCTTGAGGATGATGACGAGAGCCTGAGTAACCTGGAGGCCCAGTGTGAAATCAAGCTGGACTTCCAGCTGCTCCATGGCACAAGCTGCATGCCTTTCAGACTACTGAATATATGGAATCGGGTACATGTCTTATGTAAATGAGGTCACGCTGCTTGCTTAGTGAGTACAGCTTTCTCCTGATTCGGTTTATACTGAGGCTCGAACCCAGGACCTCTGCCTCACAAACTGCATCATGTAATCGCCCTCCTGAGGCATCTTACCCATTCGTCCCTCTGAAAAGCTAGCTATTCAGCAGCGCAAGTGGAGTGAGTTTCACAGTTCCCCATCTGCAACATTTACACAATTCTCTGACTGAAATGTAGAGTCGGATGTCGAACATCTCATGGGATTTACATTGTCTTACTCTTTCCTCATCCCCAGAACAACAGGATATCTCCTGCTCAATAATATGAGCAACGGTGGGATATTAGAGATGACGATGCGCTATCTGAAAGCGGTGGGTCAGAGGTTCATGGAGGAGTGGCCTCGTGGGCTGACTGCAGTGGTGCAGGAGGTGTATCATAGTTGGAGGAAGCACAGTAGTGGCCTGCCCAACCCTCTACTCCGCAACTGCAGTAATCAACACAAATGGGTATAGGACATCTATTCTGACTCTTCTGATTTATTACTTTATTGACAGTGTTTTTATTTGAAAAACTTACATCTCTGCCTGTGTTTTTTACATTCCACCTAATGCGAATGTCAAGCTGTCTGTAAAAGAGTTGTGATTGGTGCTTTATGCAGGAAATGTCGCTGATGAGCCTATCATGTCTGGATCTTCAGTTGGAGCAGTGGTCTCACAGCAAAGGCAAGAATGGTACGTGTCAAACACATTGGTGTACTTTGGTATTCTTTATGAAATACAGTTTTCTGTTGGTTTCTTTCTTTTACATGAACCATATTGGTATATTCCTTTCTGTGTTTTTATTGTGAAGGGTCCCCAAGAAAGTGCAGTGGGGGCCAGAGCAGTGTTGGGTGTGATGCAGAGTTCCCAGGGCAGCACTCTGAAGGGGACCTGTTACAGCTGGGGAACCTGTTTGAGGAGAACTGGGTGGCTGTGGTGGTGCGTGTTTCCTTGCTCAAGGCATGCTTCTTGGCCCTGCAAGTAACCTTCACATTCATCCTGCAACATAATTTACCCATGTTTCCTTGACTATTTACCATAACACTTGAATATTTGTTTCTAGTATGATACTGAGTTGATCTCTTTCCTCATACATCTCACATATTGGTTTCAATGATTAAGACAAATCAATCTGATCTACATTTTCTATTGACATATGTAATCCATAACCTAAGTCGTGCTTTGAAGGCTTGTGTCATCTCACAGGGAGACCTGGACCAGGCCCTGGAGAGCTATGATGTGTGTGTAGGCATGCTGCAGAGATTCACGCACGGACCACAGAGGAGGAAAGGTACACCATCTACCTGCCCAACCTGCGTACAGATGCAGCCATCTCGGTGGAGGAGGTCAGTGGAAGGGCTGAACAGTAAAACTATAGCACAAATAGTCTATTTGAATAACATGCACTTGGCCCTCAACCATCCCATTAGAGCGTGTAGTTCCCCTGTGGTTTTGAGTTGTCTGGTTCATCAGAAAGCGTTCCCTTCTCCCCATTGCATGGACAGATTGATAAGAAGCTGGTGTCTCTGGAGCGTTGTCAGTCCCTGGCGGAGATCCAGCATCTGAGTCTAGGGACTATGAGTCTGTGGCGCGGCTGCTGCAGCCCACCCTCAGCTATGGCTCTGGGCGGGTCAAGCCTCTGGAGTTTGTCCAGCTGCTGCTGCAGTTTACCTTCTGGATTAATACAGCAATAGATCATTTTGTAGATGTACTGTAGTATTTGTCTTTATATGGTTCTTTTAGTTTCAACAAGTCTTTCTCTTTGAGGCATGGCCGTCACTACTAATCAGTGTAGTACCAACGTAGGAAAGCAGTATTAAATGTACAATATGTACCATGATTACATTTTTCCTCTTTTCTTGGCATCTCTGCCCCAGAACTCCCTGTTGAAACTGAAGGACTACCGCCAGTGTCTGCAGTGCACCGAGGTTGCCCTGAATGAAGCCCTGCAGCAGCTCAACTCTGTCCCAGTCAGCTCTCACACGGCAAAGGAGGAGTGGTTCTCTACCATCACAACGCTGCTGGGAGGCTTCGAGGTCTGCTTCACAGAGGACCCTCAGCTCCTGAGCAACGTCAACCACTACACCAGCATGGCCCGGCTGGCTAACAACCTCATCCGGGTCAACACTCACACTAATATACCTGGTAGACACAGAGTGTGTTTGGAAACAGAAAATGATATATAAATGTGTGCTGTGTCCAGCTCAGCCCTGCCCTGGATTCTCCTGCACCACAGCATCAAGCACGAGGAGGCTGCCTTCAACTGCCTGCTTCGCCAGCACATATATTTGTAGGGGATGATGAAGGTACATTACATGACCAAAAGTATGTGGACACTGCTCAACGAACATCTCATTACAAAATCATGGGCATTAATATGGAGTTGGTCCCGCCTTTACTGACATAACAGCCTCCACTCTTCTGGGAAGGCTTTCCACTAGATGTTTGAACATTGCTACAGGGACTTGCTTCCATTCAGCCACGAGCATTAGTGAGTTCGGGCACTGATGTTGAGCGATTAGCCTGGCTCACAGTCGGAATTCCAATTCATCCCAAAGGTGTTCGTTGGGGGTTGAGGTTAAGGCTCTGTGCAGGCTAGTCAAGTTGTTCTTCACCGATCTCGACAAACCATTTCTGTATGAACCTCGCTTTGTGCACAGGGGCAATGTCATGCTGAAACAGGAAAGGCCTTCCCCAAACTGTTGCCACAAAGTTGAAAGCACAAAATCGTCTACAATGTCATTGTATGCTGTCGGGTTAAGATTTCCCTTCACTGGAACTAAGGGGCCTAGTCCGAACCATGGAAAAACAGCCCCAGACCATTTTAAACTTTACAGGTGGCACTATTTATTGGGGCAGGTAGTGTACTCCTGGCATCCGCCAAACCCAGATTCGTCGATCAGACTTTTAGATGGTGAAGCGTGATTAAAAATAACCAAATCAAATGTTATTGGTCACATAAACATGGTTAGCAGATGTTAATGCGAGTGTAGCGAAATGCTTGTGCTTCTAATTCCGACAGTGCAGTAATATCTAACAAGTAATCTAACAATTCCACAACAACTACCTAATAACCACAAATCTAAAGGGATGGAATAAGAATATGTACATAGAAATATATGGATGAGCGATGACCGAGCGGCATAGGCAAGATGCAAGAGATGGTATAAAATACAGTATATACATATGAGATGAGTAATGTAAGATGTGTAAACAGTATTAAAGTGGAATTATTTAGAGTGCATTGTATAAAGTGACTAGTGATCCATTTACTAAAGTGGCCAATGATTTGAGTCTGTATGTAGGCAGCAGCATCTCTGTGTTAGTGATGGCTGTTTAACAGTCTGATGGCCTTGAGATAGAAGCTGTTTTTCAGTCTCGGTCCCAGCTTTGATGCACCTTTACTGACCTCGCCTTCTGGATGGTAGCGGGGTGAACAGGCAGTGGCTTGGGTGATTGTTGTCCTTGATGATCTTTTTGGCCTTCCTGTGATATCGGGTGCTGTAGGTGTCCTGGAGGGCAGGTAGTTTGCCCTCTGTGATTTGTTGTGCAGACCGCACCACCCTCTGAGGAGCCTTGCAGGTGAGGGCGGTGTAGTTGCCGTACCAGGCAGCCCGACAGGATGCTCTCAATTGTGCATCTGTAAAAGTTTGAGGGTTTTAGGTGACAAGCCAAATTTCTTCAACCTCCTGAGGTTGAATAGGCGCTGTTGCACCTTCTTTTCCACACTGTCTGTGTGGGTGGACCATTTCAGTTTGTCTGTGATGTGTACGCCGAGGAACTTAAAACGTTCCACTTTCTCCACTGCTGTCCCGTCGATGTGGATAGGGGGGGTGATCCCTCTGCTGTTTCCTGAAGTCCACCATCATCTCCTTTGTTTTGTTGACGTTGAGTTTTCCTGACACCACACTCCGAGTGCCCTCACCCACCTCCCTGTAGGCTGTCTCGTCATTGTTGGTAATCAAGCCCACTACTGTTGTGTCGCCTGCAAACTTGATGATTGAGTTGGAGGCGTGCATGGCCACGCAGTCATGGGTGAACAGGGAATACAGGAGGGGGCTGAGCACACACCCTTGTGGGGCCCCAGTGTTGAGGATCAGCGAAGTGGTGTTGTTTCCTACCTTCACCACCTGGGGGCGGCCCGTCAAAGTCCAGGACCCAATTGCACAGGTCGAGGTTGAGACCCAGGGCCTCAAGCTTAATGATGAGCTTGGAGGGTACCATGGTGTTGAATGCTGAGCTGTAGTCAATGAACAGCATTCTTACATGGGTATTCCTCTTGTCCAGATGGGATAGGGCAGTGTGATGACGATTGCCTTTTCTGTGGATCTATTGGGGCAGTAAGCAAATTGAAGTGGGTCTAGGTTGTCAGGTAAGGTAGAGGTGATATGATCCTTAACTAGCCTCAAAGCACTTCATGATGACAAGTGAGTGCTACGGGGTGATAGTCATCTAGTTCAGTTACCTTTGCTTTCTTGGGTACAGGAACAATGGTGGCCATCTTGAAGCATGTGGGGACAGCAGACTGGGATAGGGAGCGATTGAATATGTCTGTAAACACACCAGCCAGTTGGTCTGCACATGCTCTGAGGACGCAGCTAGGGATGCCGTCTTTGCCGGCAGCCTTGCGAGGGTTAACACGTTTAAATGTCTTACTCATGTTGGCCATGGAGAAGGAGAGGGGGGGGCCTGCAGTCCTTGGTAGTGGGCCGCGTCGGTGGCACTATTATCCTCAAAGCGGGCAAAGAAGGTGTTTAGTTTGTCTGGAAGCAAGACGTCTGTGTCTGACGTGGCTGGTTTTCTTTTTGTAGTCTTTAATTGCCTGTAAACCCTGCCACATACGTCTCGTGTCTGGGCCGTTGAATTGCGACTCCACTTTGTCTCTTTACCGACATTTTGCTTGTTTGATTGCCTTGCGGAGGGAATAACTACACTGTTTATATTCAGCCATATTCCCAGTCATCTTTCCATGGTTAAATGCGGTGGTTCGCGCTTTGTTTTGTGTGAATTCCGCCATCTATCCACGGTTTCTGGTTAGGGTAGGTTTTAATATTCACAGTAGGTACAAACTCTCCAATGCACTTTATCACTTCAGAGAATGCGTTTCCACTGCTCCAGAGTCCAATGGCGGCGAACTTTACACCACTCCAGCTGACGCTTGGCATTGTGTATGGTGATCTTAGGCTTGTGTGCGGCTGCTCGGCCATAGAAACCCATTTCATGAAGCTCCCGAAGAACAGTTATTGTGCTGAAGTTGCTTCCAACGGTAGTTTGGAATTTGTAGTGAGTGTTGCAACCTGACATCAGATGATTTTTAAGCGCTACGTGCTTCATCACTCGCCGGTCCCGTTCTGTGAGCTTGTGTGACCTACCACTTCGTGGCTTAGCCGTTGCTGCTCCTAGATGTTTCCACTTCACAATAACACAGCACTGCACCGGTCCACAGCACAGTGGACCGGTGCAGCTCTAGCAGGACAGAAATTTGACAAACTGACTTGTTGGGAAGGTGGCTTGTTAGAAAGTCACTGAGTTTTCCAGTAAGGCCATTCTACTGCCAATGTTTGTCTATGAAGATTGCATGGCTGTGTGCTTGATTTTATATATCTGTCAGTAACGGGTGTGGCTGAAATAGCTGAATCAACTAATTTGAAGGGGTGTCCACAAACTTGTGTGTGTATATATACAGTGGGGCAAAAAAGTATTTAGTCAGCCACCAATTGTGCAAGTTCTCCCACTTAAAAAGATGAGAGAGGCCTGTAATTTTCATCATAGGTACACTTCAACTATCCAGAAAATCACATTGTAGGATTTTTTATGAATTTATTTGCAAATTATGGTGGAAAATAAGTATTTGGTCAATAACAAAAGTTTATCTCAATACTTTGTTATATATCCTTTGTTGGCAATGACAGAGGTCAAACGTTTTCTGTAAGTCTTCACAAGGTTTTCACACACTGTTGCTGGTATTTTGGCCCATTCCTCCATGCACATCTCCTCTAGAGCAGTGATGTTTTGGGGCTGTTGCTGGGCAACACGGACTTTCAACTCCCTCCAAAGATTTTCTATGGGGTTGAGATCTGGAGACTGGCTAGGCCACTCCAGGACRTTGAAATGCTTCTTACGAAGCCACTCCTTTGTTGCCCGGGCGGTGTGTTTGGGATCATTGTCATGCTGATATATATATGTGTGTATGTGTATGTGGTGGTGAAGTCCATCCTGTTCATAACTGCTATAATGCCCTATTTAAATCTATGCTGGAAGCCCTAAAATGTCTTGCTGTTTCCTGTGACTCTCTTCAGATAACTCTAACACCCCCATTCTGCCCTCCTCCCTGATGCTGCTCAACACGGCGAGTACCTGGGCCACCGCTCCTGGTGCTGCAACTCAGATGGAGCTCTGTTCAGGTGCTATGTGAGTCGGTCAACAGAGCTGAGATTGTGTGGACATCCTCCGTCAGCTCAGTCAATTCTCTGTTTTTGTTTTCCTATGATATGGTTTTAATTAGTTTAGGTCAAAGTTTAATCAGGATAGAACTAACCTCATTGTTGTCTTCATGTTCATGGTTCAGGTTCGTGTTCTGGAGAAAGAGCGGTCTCCCTCTAAAGCGGAGGATACTCATCCCTACAAAGAGGAGATGGAGATGGGCTTGGAGCAGTGCCTCTACTGCCTGTATGCTTACCCCAGCAAGAAGATCATGGCCCGCTATCAAGAGGAGCACTCTGCTCAACTGGTCAAACACCCAACCCTCTTAATGTCATATTACTGACTGTCAATCTTTCAATGCCATTCACATTTCTGAGGATTAGCTAATAGAGATCATGTAGTGTGTTCAACTGGCCACTAGGTGGCGGTCAATTTCACATTAGGTTGTTTACTCACTGGGATTGGCTTGTAGTGTAACTGTGATACGCTGTAATTGCATGATGAATAGACTCTGTTCCAAAGGGACAAGGTTCATTAGTTAATGAATGCAGTCCCCCGACTAATTAACTACTGGTTGGTCCACTGAGTCATACGACCCAGGAACTCCACTCGAGCAGGTCAATACAGGAGGAAGAAAGCAATTGATTCACTTTCAGGGAGTTTGAATGAGATTAATTATCTGACTGTCTCTGCATCAGAATGTACCAGCCTGTGCTGTTAGTCCCTTATCATGCTAGAGGGAATCACCAGGGTTTCACTTAGGAAGAGTTGAATCTTAGGGCAAACTCTTTGGTGGCGAGTTTTTAAAAGTGTGTGCATGCGTGCGTTAGTACTAGGATTGTTTTAACAGTACACTATAAATGTTTTGCTTATCATCATAACTAACTGTGTTTTTCTATGGAGAGCAGGTGGAACTCCTTTGGAGCCACGCCCTCTTCATGTTCCAGTACTTTAAGCCCAAGAGTGCCTCAGTTTGATAGCTACAAGATAAGCACGGTGTCTGCTGACCTGGCTAACCTGCTGAAGAGGATCTCTGGCATTGTGTCCTACAGTGACACTCCCATCCTCACTATGGATGAGGTGTCCGCCTACACCGAGGGCACGGCTGGAATCAAATCAAAGTTTATTTGTCACGTGCGCCGAATACAACAGGTGTGGACCTTACAGTAAAATGCTTACTTAACCAATAGTGCAAAAAAGGTATTCGGTGAACAATAGGTAAGTAAAGAAATAAAAACAACAGACAGTGAAAAATAACAGCAGCGAGGCTGTATACAGTAGCAAGGCTATAAAAGTAGCGAGGCTACATACAGACACCGGTTAGTCGGGCTGATTGAGGTAGTATGTACGCGTAGCTATGGTTAAAGTGACTATGCATATATGATGAACAGAGAGTAGCAGTAGTGTAAAGAGGGGTTGGCGGGTTGCGGGACACAATGCAGATAGCCCGGGTAGCCAATGTTAGCACTGGTTGGTCGGGCCAATTGAGGTAGTATGTACATGAATGTATAGTTAAAGTGATTATGCATATATGATAAACAGAGAGTAGCAGCAGCGTAAAAGAGGGGTGGAGGGGCACACAATGCAGATAGTTCGGGTAGCCATTTGATTACCTGTTCAGGAGTCTGATTGGGGGTAAAAACTGTTGAGAAGCCTTTTTGTCCTAGACTTGGCACTCCGGTACTGCTTGCCATGCGGTAGTAGAGAGAACAGTCTATGACTGGGGTGGCTGGGGTCGTTGACAATATTTAGGGCCTTCCTCTAACACTGCCTGGCATAGAGGTCCTGATGGCAGGCAGCTTAGCCCCTGTGATGTACTGGGCCGTATGCACTACACTCTGGAGGGCCTTGCGGTCGGAGGCCGAGCAATTGCCGTACCAGGCAGTGATGCAACCAGTCAGGATGCTCTCGATGTTGCAGCTGTAGAACCTTTAGAGGATCTCAGGACCCATGCCAAATCTTTTTAGTTTCCTGATGGGGAATAGGCTTTGTCGTGCCCTCTTCACTACTGTCTTGGCGTGTTTGGACCATTCTAGTTTGTTGTTGTGGACACCAAGGAACTTGAAGCTCTCAACCTGCTCCACTACAGACCCGTCGATGAGAATGGGGGCGTGCTCGGTGCTCCTTTTCCTGTAGTCCACAATCATCTCCTTAGTCTTGTTTACGTTGAGGGAGAGGTTGTTATTCTGACACCACCCGGCTAGGTCTCTGACCTCTTCCCTATAGGCTGTCTCGTCGTTGTCGGTGATCAGGCCTACCACTGTTGTGTCGTATGCAAACTTAATGATGGTGTTGGAGTTGTGCCTGGCCATGCAGTCGTGGGTGAACAGGGAGTACGGGAGGGGACTGAGCACGCACCCCTGGGGGGCTCCAGTGTTGAGAATCAGCGTGGCAGATGTGTTGCTACCTACCCTCACCACCTTTAAAGGTCAGTGCAGGGCATTTATGAGTCACAAATGCTAATTGACTGGATGTAGCCACAGCCTGACTTTACATGTCATGTAGAACTGTTTAGCAGATTTGGGGTTAATTCCGTAAATTCTATTAGAATTAAATTCCCTCTACCTGTAAATTCAATTTAAATTCCAGGTCACTCTGAATTCAATTCCCAATTCAATATTATCCACAAATCCAAATTCCCTCAGGCTTTCAGGCCGATTATGTCACTGTTTAGATAGCCTAGCGATACTAGAAATATAGTAATACAAATTGAAATGATTTTTAAACATATCCAGAGGTCCGTTTTTGTGCATTAATTCCATTGACTGTGAACTGTACAAATATTGAATTCCAAAGATGACTTTTTTAACTATTTCAATTTCCAATTCAAACACTCAGAAGTCTCATTCCAATTCCGTAACTTAAAGATTGTTGAAATTTGAATTGATTTCAATGTAAATTCTTCACTTCATGAGTAAATTTATTGGAATTGACCATAACCCTGCTGTTTAGGCCTATACATCACGTTATGACCATTCATTATAGGTGATGACACTGTACAAATCATTATGCATTGAAATATATAGGTAACTGCCAAAATAAAGGAAACACCAACATAGTGTCTTAATAAGGTGTTGGGCCACTACAAGCCGCCAAAACAGCTTCAATGCACCTTGGCATAGATTCTACTAGTGTATGGAACTCTATTGGAGGGATGCGACACCATTCTTCCACAAGAAATTACATAATTTGGTGTTTTGTTGATGGTGGTGGAAAACGCTGTCACAGGTGCCGCTCCAGAATCTTCCATAAGTGTTCAGTTGGTTTGAGATCTGGTGACTGACTGACACCTACACACTTTAAACCCCCTATGCTCCTTTTGAGACCCCGCACTGAGATCTCTTCTACCCATGGTAGCCAGAATAATGGGCAACTGGGCATTTTTTTTATACATGACCCTAAGCATTATGGGATGTTAATTGCTTAATTAACTCAGGAACCACAGCTGTTTGGAAGCACCTGCTTTCAATATACTTTGCATCCCTTATTTCCTTTTATTTTGGCAGTTACATGTCTGATTTACAAATTGAATGCACCTGCACACAATAGCTGGAACCTTTATAAATCACACATTGATCTAAATGGGAGACTTGGGAGTACTAGTCAGAACCCATCATCTCAAATCAGGATTAGAGAGGATCGCTACATGTATCAGATTCTAGTTGAATCTGTAAGACTGCTGTCAGACCTGACAGTAGCAGCATAGTAGATCATCCAGTCGTTGTGTTCCCACCCAGGAGCCGGTACATTGCCTTCCTGAGAGGGGCGCTCCAGCACCCCCTGTTGTCAATGAGATCTACCTCCTGGCTGACTACTACTTTGAGAACAAGGAGCAGTCCAAGGCCGTTAAGTTCTATGTGCATGACATCCAAACAGGTCAGTGTCAAAACAGGTCAGGAAGTCAATTGTGGTTGTGCTTTTTAAGATACTCATATTACCTTGAGTTGCTTTAAGTATTTTACCTTACAAGTGAATTTCATGTCATGAAGATAATGACATTTCCTTGGCATGCTCAATGCTGTGTGTGTGTTGGGGGGTGACTCGTGGGCTGGCATGGCTCTGGCGAGGGCCAGCCGCATCCAGGACAAGTTAAACTCTATTGAACTGAAGAGCGATGGCCCCATCCAGGACAAGAAACTGCAACGAACTGAAGAGCGATGGCCCCATGTGGAAGCACTGCTTTAAGAGGGCCCTGGAGATGGACAGCACCAACCTGGCTCTGTGGATCGAGTACGGCACCATGTCCTACACCCTGTACTCCTTCACCTCACGCCAACTCAAACAGTGGAGGAGCGAGCTTCCCTCCGAGGTCATCAAACCAGTGCAGTGGACAACCAGTGTATAGAATACTCATATGCACTGTTTTGTGTTCTACTTTTCTAAACTTAATGGATGTCACTTCTGGTCATGCTGTGTGAGTTCATTGTTCAGTAAATTGAACTGTCTAATAGAGAGAACTCACACTATAACCGCTACTGTCAACAGTGTGTGTGTGTGTATTTCAGATGGAGGAGAGAGACCATGCTGGAGACGTGTTTCCAGGGGGCTTCTCGGTGTGAGGGGGATGAGGAAGAGTGGTTCATTCACTGCATGCTGGGGAAGATGGCTGAGAAACGCAAGCAGCCACCCCTGGAATACATCCAGCTCTACAAACAGGTGCACAGCAGGGGAAACGATCTGTGGACTCAAGTGATTCATAGGTCTGCCTTGCAGACTAGATTTATACAGACAGGGGAGCCCTAGGGCTCAACGGAGCAGACATCTTCATGGGGGTCAGTACAGTGGAAGAGGGGGAAGGGGATGTGAATTATAGGGAAACTGGGAAGTCAGAGGTCCGATGAAGCAGCTCTGTCTGTATGTGTTTCCCTGTTACCTTCACTGCTTATTCACCTCCAGACCCAGTACTTCCATTCTATAGCTTACACTAGAATCACTATATATCTGTTTGTTTTTCCAGTACATTAAAGGCTGACATTTGACCATTGAAAGATATTGACCATGGCAACCAGCTTTTCAGCCTGTGTTAGTAACAGCCATCAGATGAGGATCTGATGCTCTCTCGTCTCTTTCTCTTCCCATGCAGGCAGCACATTATCTGCACAAGGAGGCTTCCAGATACACTACCACAATTCCCCTGACTTGTCTATGGAGGCCTTGGAGGTACACATGTTTTAAACCAAAGGGTTTCTAGGTCTAGTCTTTTGTTCAATAATAGATATATAGAGAGAGTATAACTCTATTAAAGCTGTGTGACTCTCTGGCATCTCTCTCCCCCTAGCTGTACTTCCATCTGAGCGCCACTCTCCTCAAGCTGCTGGAGTCTGAGGAACCGGACCTGGAGCATGATCTTCAACATCCTGGCTGAGGTGGCCACTGGACCCTTTGCCAGGGGGGAAGAGAAGGGCCGGTCCAGGTCCAATGAAAAGTGAGGGACCTTAGCCTGGGATCTATGCTCTTTCTTATAAAACTCATTCTGTGACTCGACTACAAACCAAAAGGAAACGCATGAAATTCCCCCCCTCTGGCCCAACCTTTTGTTTTCTCCCCACCCCCTCTCACCTCAGGGAGATAACCCTCTCCATGATGGACGAGGACTCCCACTGCTCTGTCATCCAACGCCGCAGGTCTGACGTCCCCACCTTACACGGCCAATCCGGTCGACCACGATTACACCAAACGTAACACCCTGCAGCAGCAGACCAAACGCAACACCCTCCGGCGGCAGCAGCAGACCAAACGTAACACCCTCCGGCGGCAGCAGCAGACCAAACGTAACACCCTCCGGCGGCAGCAGCAGACCAAACGTAACACCCTCCGGCGGCAGCAGCACACCAAACGTAACACCCTCCGGCGGCAGCAGCACACCAAACGTAACACCCTCCGGCAGCAGCAGACCAAACGTAACAGCCTTCGGCGGCGGCAACAGCAGACCAAACGTAACAGCCTCCGGCGGCGGCAGACGAGGAAACAGTAGGGGGAGCTGCAGGCTGATGGTACAGTCCCAGTCCTAGACTCTGGGGTTGGGCCGATTCTTCGCTGGGTTAGAAGGATAATCACTATGATGATTCTGGTTCCAGTAATGACTCCATTAGCACTGGGTGATTGGGATATCATGGGGAAATGGGCAATATGGCATCTCAGGTTATTTGGATATTGTTTTACTGCTCTATAAAAATGCAACAGCATTTAGTTTAGGCAAACAGAGGTGTGAAGGTAGAGTTTGGCAGAGGGCGTCCTGGCCTGTGTTAATATATAGAAGTTTGTGCTGATCACCCTCTTTTCCTTTCCCATTTCCCTTACTTCTCCTTTTGATGACATCATTGTTTTCTATTGTAACTTCAGCAGAGCTTGTCTCCATGTGTAACCAGTGTGAAATGGCTAGCTAGTTAGCAGTGCGAGCTAGTGGCATTTCAATCGGTGATGTCATTCGCTCAGACCTTGAAGTAGTTGTTTCCCTTGCTCTGCAAGGGCTGTGGAGTGATAGGTAACAATGCTTAGATGATGACTGTTGTTGCTGTGTGCGGAGGGTCCCTGGTTCAAGCCCAGGTTGGGGTGAGGAGAGTGACGGTTCTCATCACCTCTTATGAAGCCATTTAGATTGAGAATAGGTCTTCTTGGCTTTTGATTTGATAAAGTTTTGATTTTAGCTTCTAATTTTAAAGACCAATGCAGTCAACTTGATTTTCCTTTGTTTTATATATATCCACACTATTTTTATTATTTATTTTATTTAACTAGGCAAGTCAGTTAAAAACAAATTCTTATTTACAATGACGGCCTACCCCGGCCAAACCCGGACGACGCTGGGCCAATTGTGCGCCAACCTATTGGACTCCCAATCACGGCTGGTTGTGATACAGCCTGGAATCGAACCAGGGTCTGTAGTGATGCCTCTCGGGAGCACCATGAGATGGGAAATTGTGATAATTTCCTTTTTTAGTGTGAGTTGTTTAAAAAGAGCCTGCAATTTCAGGCTATTTTGGTGGCCTGCCAATAAGAAAGAGTTCCAAACCTCTCTGCCAATAACAGTTCACTTTCAGTTTTCCCCTCCCTTTTTAGACCACTCCTGGACAGTGCTAGCAGCATTCTTGCTTGAGAAATTGCTCTTTGCTACAAAGCTATTTTTGTTTCTCATTTGAATTGAACACAATCACAGTAAGATACTTAATTGTTACCCAGAAGTGATTTGATATTGAGATAAAACCGGATGCACTGGACCTTTTTTAGCTATTGATTTCATCAGGTTTTTCTGATGACTATTCTTACTCATCAAATCATAGCAGGGCAATTATTTATTTATATTATTTATAGAAAAGAATGCAAGCTTGCTGGCTATCGCTTTAGACTTGGATATCGATATGTTCTCTGTGAGATGTGGTGTCTTTTAAATGGGGTAATGGCCAGTAAAAGATGGCTCTATTCTGGACACAGCAGGCTTTTAGTGTGTTGACTCTAGACTCATATGACCAACACAGAGCCACAGGCAAGACACAGCCAGGCTTCCGTTGAGAGGTTTTACCTGATCCCAGGGAACAGTTGTTGCATTGTTCTGGCAATGACATCTCACTACAGGTTCACTTGAAACGACTGAGCTGAATTTAAGATTGTCACACTGACAGGACACTTAGAGGGAGGCAGTTTACTTGTCCCAAGTTTGTCTTGATATAAATATTATGTGTCAAGGAACGTTTGGTAGCTATTCTGACACTTTTAACTGAACGAGGGACAAGGAACTGGTTTCTGTAATATGCCTCTCACTGTGTGAAGTTTCATTACTAAACCAAAGTCTAGTGCTTGTTTTGCAGTGCTGCTTGAGTGTTACCTGTCAGTTGGGATAGTAGGGAGGGGTGGAGAAGGGGCTGCATTTAGAGTACACATTAATGTCCTGTTTTAAAATACCAGAGTGGGGTGAATCACTCACCTTGTAAAGAGTCATTTAAATTCTTCTACTTTACTAGACCTATACTGTCCAAATATAGACGATATTGACAGACAATATAAGCGCAGGGTTACAAATCCTTCAGTATAAAAGAGGTAGCTTTTCAAAATGAATTACCAACACAATATGATATCAGTTAATGCACTGATGCAACTTTGCTCTACATTTTAGCACTTAACATTGCATGATGGTAGTGTGATGAGGGACACACAGTTTACTCTTACCTCCCAATGTTTGGTGGTGAGCTGATTTTCTCCTTCACCACAGTGTGTATTCTGCATCTTTTAAATGTGCCACATCTCAGTGCACTAAACCTACGGTTCAATTTATGAACCATTTTTAAGAGCATATTTTACAGAGGGGAAGCAATCATGTAACAACACTGTACAAATAAGTGTGTTTGTGTGTCAGTTCAAACTTAGTAGGAAATGAGGCCAGATTTGCCTAATATGTTCCTGAAAAAAGCTGAAATGCAATGTATGAAGCAGTATTCTTAGTAGCTTTTCCCTTAGAAACATAGGGCTACATACAGTAATGTACAATTGGCTCCGGTTACCTTTTCTCCAGTATGTCCCATAACTGAAATTATATTCACAGCAGCATTGTGTATTGTTTACATTGTTGCAAAGACGTCAAGGGTGAACACAAATATTTGCCACAAGTGAAACGATGTCATTAAATAAATGCTGTTGTGTATATTGAATGCAAACTGACCATTCATTACAAATGGCTTTGCAAAATATTTTTCCACTATACTGTAAAAACAGCCTTTGGCATTTTGTTTTTCCCCTATGCCCTGTCTAGTTTGAATGTCTGAATAATGCAGCCATATTGCCCATGTTGCCAGTTTTTCTGTCACCCTTTCCGGATTCTTTCCTGCCTGCTTGTTTCTGCCTGTAGATCCCAAGGAATAATGCTGTCACTGGACAAATTCAGTCCTCTCTCAAACGATCCACTGAATGGTGTGCCGTGTAATTTGGACCGTGGGCTACTATTTGACTTGTGTTTTGGTGTTGGCTTACGTTTGCAACAAAGATCTTAACCTATTTGATTGTATTTGAAAACAATGCTATAGTTACTGTGTTTTCCATTGAAATTGTGTTCAGTTGATATGATGATATAACGCCAAATCAGTCAGAATGTGTTTGACACCTCATTGGCACACATCCTTTGAGCTAGATGGCAGAAATGAACCACCTTGTGCAGGCAGGTTTGCCAGTGGGTGCCAAGCCCTTCTTGCTTAATGCCTGTTTGAAACGCGTCATGGTAACAGTCAGCAATTACGAGGAGTACTATTGTCAAATCAGGAATGTAGCTTTTTTTGGGGGTGTTTTAAAACAAACTCCCGATATCTTTTAAGTCACCCCAGAACTTGACATGATTCCCAGGTGTCCAATGTGGCTGGTATCCCTGAATTGTACTGAACTTAAGTCCCTCCCACAAACTGCTCTTATATCCATCTTCAGGACATTAGTGATATGCACAATTTTAGGGGAAACAATTATTCAATGTAAAGGTGTCCCGAAATGAGTTCCACAATGTTCACAACTTCGTCACTACCCCACACTTTCTTTTTAAGGGGCAATCCTTCTTGCAACACCTCTATTGGCTACATTTTTGGGCTAATTACAGGAGGCCTTTAACAAGTCCCCAGAGCTCCTTTCATAGAACTGTTTCCCTCCTGCTAATTTGATTATTGTCTGCAGAGGACTGCAGCTTCTTGCTGAGGTTGCACAATGTGCTTAGGAAGAAGGCAGGCACCTAGTTCTTCATTGGCTTGGGTGCTGACTAAGGTCTAGTGCTTTTATGTTTGTATGATTACTAGAATGGCTCTCCTGCTGATGATCCTGATGTGTATAGAGAATTTACACTACTATACACACTTACCCCCTTTCATTCTTGGGATCCACATACCTATTTTATTCCTGAATGGTAACCTTAACAGCTTTGTGATTGATCCCTTGAGAACCCAGAGGATGGGCCATGGGTGTGACTGGCGGCCAGGCCAGGCTCAGTTGGCCACATGACCTGTGTTTGTTACTCCTGGCAGAGCGCAGTCAGGACAGCGTGGTGGTGACGCTGTCGGACTCCAACTCCACCCAGGATGCCTTCACAGACCCCGCCAGCTCCCAGGACAGTAGCCATGTTAAGCTTCAGTCTGGGAAGGGCAGTGCCTCTTCATCTGAGAACATCACCCCCATCAAGGAGGGCCAGCCTACAGTTGAAGACATAGGTGGATTTTGTTTTATCCTGAAATGCAGTAATGGAAATGCATTCTACCCGACCACCAGCTTTATTATTTCCTAAATGGGATGTTCTTTAGTGATATTGTGGAAGTCAATAAATGTTGTGTTATAGAGAGGGTAGGACATATTGAGAATGGGTCATGTTAATGTTTGATAATCTCTTTAAACCCTGAATTCCTCAAGGTTCACGTTGGGGGGAAAAAGCAACGAGGACGGGACGTAATCTTGCTGGAGGACCAAGAAGTAGTAGACACCATGTCAGTGACAGTTCCTGAGGCTGATGCGCTAAAGCCAACCATAGATCCCTGCTCTCATCCACTGCCTGTTCCATCCACCTGACCAAAGGCCTCGTCCTCTCACCAGCCCCCCCCCCCCCCCCCCCCCCCCCCCCCCCCCCCCCCCCCCCCCCCCCCCACCCCCCCCCCCAACGCCCCCCCCCCCCCCCCCCCCCCCCCCCCCCCCCCCCCAGACTCCTACAAGCGATTGGAGGAGCCGCTACACTAGGTGGCCAGATCCCCCTCCAGAGATGGTCGAGGTGCCAAAGGCCCTCCCTACTGAGCATTGCCCGCATGCTGGTGGACATGTGTGTCCGTAGTGTCTTCCTCTTCCTGAGCTGCTTCCCTCAGCACGACAAGAACCTCTACCGTCTGGCCTTCTACATCAACAGCAAGACCCAACAGGTTAGTTTGTCCACCCTCCCTCCATATCATGCATGGTTCGCTAACATTCATTCACAGAATGTTTTGACAGGAATATTCACCCCTACTCTTATCAGTGGCATTTCCTGCAATTAACTTTGACATTTAAAACCCTCAGATCTGAAACCATGAATCTAGTTTACACCATTTCCTCAGGTATGGTATATTGGTATTCAAATAGATGGTGTTTTTCTAAGAACTGTATGTCTGTAGTTTGTTTGGCTTGGACTCTGACTTCCTCTTATCAATTGTGCTAGTTTGCCTGTGGGGTTAATGTGAAACGGCAGAGTGTGCATTGGACACAAGGCTCTGTGTGCAGAGGTGTGTGTGGGTGGCAGCAGCACAGTGCTCTCTCAGCCAGGTTTGGCACAGCGAGACTGTTTAGTGTCGTGACGCCCTACAGTCAGCACTTTGCCAGTCAGACCCTCCTATGGGACTGCTGATCCCAATTCAATGAGGTTGGGTTAACCAATTTCCAGGGCAGAGTTTTGGTCATTGATAACAGATTAGTGAACTGTTGTTCTCTTTATGAACCTATTGAGACCGTTATGTAGCTGTTGTCAGAGCATGCTTTTCATGTTTAGGTTAGGATTCTTTCAGTCAGGTAGACTGACCTGGGCCCCTGACTGGCTGTAGTTTACTGCCCCAGTGTTTTAGGCTTGACAAAAATGGATGAAGAATCTCAATCACAGAGCTTGCACCTGTTTTAAGAAGTGAGTATGTCCTAAAGGTAAGTGAAATAAATAATTTCCTTTTGGAGTTGAATGAAAACAAGGAGTTGAGCTGTTCTGCTAAATTGTCAAGTAACTACCCACTGCTCAGCGTTACAGACCAGTGGCAGCATTGTGGCTGTTCAGGTCTATAGCCCTCTTGGTTAATAAGTGACAACCCTGTTTGTTTTTCACTACAAATCCTACTTCTTCTGGGGTTTGAATTACAAGCTAATGTTATCGTACGTTTCTCAGCTAATACTAAATTCAGGATATGGGTTATTATTGGGCAAATTCCACGGTAAGAAAGTGATGCAGAGTCATTTATTTTTTAAACTTTGCAATCATTGGTTTTTGTTTGGTTTACATTTTTAAGTGAAAAATCTGAGTCTCAGCATCATCCTGTTACGTTGAATTGCCCTATTGTAACAGGAATGTGTGGTGGATGGATAGTTGAGAAATTAAATAGCCTACCTCTGATTTCTTTGTGCAGAACCTTTAAAAAATTCAGATGGCTTTCATAAATTTGTCATTAAATATGATCATTTACATCTGTCCACATCACTTGACTTTGGTATGGAACTTAATGTACAAGGCCTTCCCTGCTGAAACAGATGTCTGCTGATCTTTCCTGATAGCTGGTCCAGGAGAGATGCCAAATGCCTGGACCAACTTTATTGCTATGATACATTATTGAAACACTGAAAATAACACTATGATGTGGCCCTGTGGGAGAATCACAGTTGTACGAGGGTGAACTGCACCCTTCTACTAAAGCCTCTGCATGTCTTTTGCTCCCAGAAACAGTTAGGCTAAACCTGCATTGGCTGGGACCGTCAGTGTGAGACTCATTAAGGAAGTCAGGGATTGGCAGGAGGGCCTGTAATCTCCGATCATTTGGCACTGGGTTTTTACAGCTTCACATTGTGGCTAGAGTTGGCCAGCTTTTCAAAAAAGGCAGTGGTGGAAATGTCTTGTCAGCGATTTGTTCTATCTGAATGGCCATTCCTCTGCCTAACCCAACCTCTCCACTATCTAATAAAAACATCAGTGCTGATTTAAAAGGAGTACCCCTTGCATGTCAACAAATTGACTTCAGCTACAGTCACTTTGTACTGTTAAACTACAGTTAATGGCCATTGGAGCTGCTATGACAGAACAAGGTAACAATACAGTGATGTTAGGTACTGTAGTGGATGATGCATCTGAAAATGATTGATTCAATGAAGCTTGTGGTATGATGTAACATTTTCACCTTTTTTCTTTGTCTTGTGTTTGTGGTCTCGAGGGGCATCCCCCTACGTTTTCTGATTTATTTTTGTGTTTTCACAGAATCTGCGGTACCAACGTGATGTGTTGCTAGGAAGCAGTGTCCCATGGCAACAGCTGAAGCATATGCCAGCAAGAGGACTTTTCTATGAGGGGAACAAGACAAACCTGTTCATTGTAAGTTCCACAGTTCACCAAGCCAGCTCCGCCATCAAGGTTCTGCTACCCTGGCTGGCTCACCTGGCTAACATTACTATGCACTAGTCCTGGTTGTTAGTTTGTTAATATTGTTTTTAAACAATGACTGATAGCATGGCAAAGTCAGGCGGGGGTTCCGAGATCCTTTTGCAATAAAAATCACGGTCCTTATCCTTGATATTATACCAACTATGGGGGTATGTAATCTCGCTGAGACCTACTTCCCAGGCCTCTGATAACTCTATAGGCTTTGGAAAATTGGTTGTATAATTCGAACTTTGGTTATTCATATATATATGTGCAGATGCATTACTGGGGAGAGTCAGGTAGAATCCATTGTGTTCCATGATGCACTTCTGTGTACACGGGAATGATGGTGTTTTTATCATGCCTGAGGGTTTAAGTTAACCCCTGCTGCCTCCACCACATCGTGCTCTAATACCCAACTGTTGAACTTTTGGGGCCAGTTTTTCCAACAGACCAACACCCATTTTTACATTTTTCTCTCTTTTGATCCAGAATCTCCTCCACGTGAAAGACTGTCTTTACCCATCTGTACCTTCTGTAGTTCCTTCTCATAAAAAGATCCCTCTATAAGCTCCCCGTCATAATCTTTTAACTTGTAGACAGGGGGTATACGTGGTAGACATTCGGTAACTGTGAACAACTCATTGCTTTAACCTTGCTCATATTTTGTCAAACACCCCTCAACTTGGATATATGTACCAAGTCCCCCACTATGAATTTAAAATCAATTATTTTCTTACGGTGAAGGGGGAACAAACCATACAGATGACTTAAAGAGTTTTCATAAGAGACCTCGGAGGGCTTCATCCGTATACTCTTATGGTAGTTGTAACCCTTTACTAAATCTTGAACTATATCGATATATCTGTGTTGTGAGCTGTAAAGTATTTCCACATCCTCTCCTTCAAAGTTCTGTTAAAGCGTTCCACAACTGAAGCTTTCAAATCCGAACCTGTAGCAAAATGTACGATATTCTGCATTTTCATGAGTTTCTGAAAAGTATTATTAAAAAAAAAAAATCCGCCGTCAGTCTGCACTTGTGTGCTCCTCCTTCCTTTAAGATGGTCAAAGGCCCGGGTCACCTCTGCCCCAATTTTTTTTTAAGACCCTTACTATTTTAGAGAAAATGTCTATAACTGTTAGTATGTAGCGATTTCCATCATTTTTATCTGCAAGGGCCTGCATGTCACATAGATCTACCTGAAACTGGGACAAGGCATGGGTAGAATTTTTGTTTTCGCACAGGTTTATGCAGAGTGTAAGCATCCTGCTCTGCTAGCCATTCATTCACTTGAGCAGCGCCTAACCTGCTACCTGTTTCTTTGGCTATAGCTCTCTGGAACCTCTTCTTCCCCCCCATAAGACCCTGGGTTAGAGGGGGGTATAATAAATGTTTTTCCAACATCTGCTCCGCCATCCTCCTTGCCTCTCTGATGTACAATAACATTAATGAGCCCCTTTCAAATAACGACAACTTTTCATTTTTATTTTTGCAAACATCAAGTATTACGTATACAGACAATTCAGGGTATGTAGCAGGATATTACGACCCATGCATGCAACACCTTGTATACTTGGTTTACATTTACAGGCTTGTATCTGAATTTTTAAAATGCACACCCGTTATAAGTATATAAACAACAAATATGATACATGTTACAATTTTAAATGGTGTTTCAAACAAAGTAAAATCTTAGACAAGGATGTTTCTAGTTCTTCAGAATCATCCACAAGACAGGATACCAGTTGTGTCCATTGTAGACTCTTGCACGTATGTCTTACATGATTTTCTCAATTTTTAGCACACGCTCTGCATTAGCCCATGTATTGTGGGTTGTGTAGAATGATACATTGTTCACTTTATTTTCAATAATTTGCTGCATAACATTTGTAAGTTCTCTCAAAAAAAAAACATGTATTTATTCTCTCTAACATCGTATGCATATAGTTACCCATTGCTTTACATCTAAATAAAAAATATTCATTATTACTCGTTCTCTTGGTTTATTGAGCCAGAAAGTCACCACATCCACCAAAGCTTCCTTGTATTTGTTGTCGTCCACCAGTGTGTGCTGGATTTCTTTGAGTTTCTCGTGGATGTAGATCACCTCCTTCAGTTCATGTAGGAAAGCCTCGGTTACCCCGTAAACTCTGGGAATAGATGGCACAAGACCCATAGACTCCACGGCTCTGACCATCGAAGGTATAAAGCGGCTGGACCACAGTCTTTTCACCAGCTCCTCAAAATGGTTGAAGTAGTACCGGAGTGGGTCATATAAACACGGATGTCGTCGTTGGCTGGGGTGATTGATCTCACAACCGATGCATTTTTCTCTTTTATACTCCAATCACCACGTCTAAAAGTGCGGCTAGAGGCCTTAATGGTGTCCACAAAAATAGTACTGACCACCACATCAAACACCTCCTCAGGCGGTGTACATGTCGGGGGGCTTGCCTGGGGGGAGTAGAATGGAGGGCTGTGAGGCATGGAATCCTTAGGGTCTGGTACCCATGACGTATCGGAGTCCTGGTATGGTATATGAATATCCATGGTATATGATGAACCGGTGGCTTTATGGTCACCCCTTTTATTGTTGAACCATTCTTTTGGTATTGGGGCGTGGTTCACGTAGCAGCGCGTACTTAGTTTTCTTCGGGGGCTGACCCTTCTGAGGATGAACCTTCTTGGGGTTCCTTTGAATCATAATCCTTAGGATTCGTATATATCATGCACTTGCTTAGCCGAACAATGCTCTGCCATTGTTGGCTCTGTACAAAAAGAGCATCCACTAACTAACATTTTCAATTCCATTATATCCCAACTTTTACAAGGAATAAGCATACGCAACCTAAAATCCCCAGTCACTGTTTTGGTTGAGGATTTTCTCGTTGCTGATATAGAACTCCACGCACCCACATGGAAGTCCATTCTTTCTTTGTATTTTCACCCTGTGAAATATTCTTCCTGAGGAGTCAGGGGCACCTTCCCAACGGGTCTCGTAGCCCGTGAACAAGCTATACCCCTTTGTGATAACTCTCAGTTCGGGACACACCACCTTGCGAAACACCTGCCAGTTTTCAAGCCTGTAGTCCACTTCTAAAGTCTGGTCTGTATATTCTTCTCCTTCGGCTACGGTATAGAGTTTGTCTACAGGCCGGGTAATGAAACAGAACCCCATGGCTGTCCATTAGACATCACTTGATCTTTCAGGGCAGTTGCGGGCGGTATTTGGATTCTATACATATTTAGAAACTGTTTTTTTGGCGCATCGTATATTGATGCTTTATACTCGGACCTTTCTCTGTTTCAACCGATGTCCTGCTTCCGTTACGGTCACTGAGTCACTGTGAGTCACTGATCACAAAATCCATGTTTAATTTCTTTAGTGGTTTATCGTGGTCGCTTGTTTGGTGTTCTGGGGTTTATTTATAATGCGTCTGCCCTCCAATAACCCCGGACATTCCTGTTTCATAGACAACAGCCCTAAGGTCACTACAACGGGGGGGGGGCCATACTCTTTGAAATGTTCAAACACATCCCCCAGTTCAACGAGGTCCCTACACATCAATCATCATGACAGCTTCAAAGAAACAGATGCACTATCTGGTTAAATAAACACCCTCCCCCTACCGTGAGAATGGAAGGCAGGATGTCCTGCAGGATGCCCATATATGGGCATACACACCTGACCCATCAAGTAGGGTCATAAATCACACGTTTGACGTGTGCCGTCTACTGTATTCTCTCTGAGGTAAACCGTTGCTTTAATCAGACCAAAATAGTTTTGGGGTAAGTCAAAGTCACGGTGAATAATTTCAGGATGACCCATAGGATAGCAAGAGGAACTCATTACATGAGGATAAAGGGATGTAAAATCTACATCCTATTGTCGGGTTGCGCTACATACCGTAATGTCAAAACATTGGTACAACCTCCATACAAGGCCTGTCGGGGTTCCAAGGGTTCTGGTGTGTCAAAGCTTTTTGAGTTCTGTCCACTCATGCTCCCACATCACATTCACTTTCAACCCATAAGTAGCCTGTAAAGATTCCAATTTGTCTTGGAACTCCTGGTACATATCCCCAAAAGTATTTTGGGTTAGGACACACATGGCTTGGGGCACAAAGCAAGATTTACAACCGTGGAAGAAACAACCGTTGTACTCAAACACTGTCTCAACACCGTCAATCTGTGTCTCCATCTACGTGATACGGCCCAACAGCCTTCTCCCTACTATTCAAAGCATGTTGAATATTTTTTTTTTAATCCTGGGCCAAGTACTCCAACCATTGAATGGACCCGCTAGAGTATGACTTGAATTGTTGTCAGGCGATGGAATAGCTATAGATGCTGGAGGTAAAAAGTGTGTACCATAGGTTTTCATGCATGCTGATGCAATAGTTGTACAACTCCAGGGGTCAATGCCGGCATCTTTGATTACCTCTTCTCTGAATCTGAGGCATCCGTCACAAAGTATAACCACATCATTGTCACAGTATGACTCCATCTCTTTATGGAAATCAAAGGTGTTATGACATACTGTCTCATAAGATCCAATATAATGTAGATTCTCCTCTGATGTGAAGAAATGAGGAAACCAACCTTTCACAGAGTTTTCAAAACCCAAGGCCTCAGGCATTTGAGCCAATCTCATGGGTAAGAAACTTAAACTGTCAATGTATCTCTGGTTGAAGGCGGGGTCTACAAAAAACAAGATTGTACTACCTTGCGCTATGACACTGGGTGCAACGCCTTGTATCAAGGGGTTCAAAATAAGATAGAGGCTCTAGAATTGTGAGCTATAAACGTGAAGTTTCTGTACTGGGGTTTTCTGAAGTGTTTTAGAAAGAGTAGTGCACAATTGGGTCCCTCTGCCGACCACCACCCTTGAAAGTCATGGTAGATACAAAAATAGGCAAATTAACCCCTGATTGCTGATTAGTCTCAAAATCATCTTCAGCCGAGGGCTGAATATAACACTCGTGTGGCACTTCTTGAACCACCTCAGCGTCTCTGCTTTTCAAAGGCCCTTTGCCCAATCTGTAATGTATGATTCCACACACGTGAGGTTTAGGGCTGTCTATTTTAAGATTGTAATGGCATTTTGGACATTTCTTGTTAATGTCACAACTGCTTACAGATTTAAATGCCTTGCGGTGCCATGTTTCAATTTTGTGTTTTTCATAGCAGTAGGCCGAACGACATGTGCGCTGACAATCCGCACAGGGTGTTAGGTTTAAGGGTTGCATCGGACAAGTTTCATCCAGACATACTGAACAGTTATAACGACAAGAGTGCCCCCTCTTTCGGGTGTAGCCTGTATGACATGGCGCTCCTAAAAACACTATGATGTTGGTAAGAGCATAATAATGGGCGTTTTGCACATTAAAGTACAGAATCTGAGGATGAGGTTGTGGGTTGTTCTGGAATTTCAAGAGAGCTGAATTAGCTCTACTATGGTACAAAACCACAATCTTGATGTTCAGAAATACCTAGACCGACGGCATTTTGGAGCTCCCTAGCCTTTTGTAAAGCCTCTAGATCAGTACATCCAGGGTTGAGTAAATGTGCTAGGCCTATTGCAAAGCATAACTGATTACCAGGATTGTGAATGTTTATGAGATGCCCTTTTGTTGTTTATGATTTCTGATTGCATGAGACTATCAAGTTTCCTTCTCTGACCCCTTCCGCCTAGGGGTTGACGTACGATTTGTACAATGAGCTCTAGGGTCCTATCAGCAGTGATGCTCAATCTAATTTATCCAAGTCATCCCGGGAGGGCTATACATTTTTCAAAATCTGCTTCGCCATTGGATAAAACAAGAGTATGCAAAACACTATCTCCACAAATGTCAAGTTGTAAGACATCACGAGGTTTGACAAAATCTGTAGCACTTTCTAAAAGTTCATTCAGAGTATCCAAGATCATCACATAAACTGCATAATCAAGGTTCTGATTCATCCATGTGAAATTAAAAAACTGTCTAATCTCTATTGCTGAATTTATTTCGGTACACAACACGAACACTTCTATCAATACCATCGCCACTTCTATCAATACCATCGCCATCAATACCATCGCCACTTTATTACACAATTTTCCAATTCCTCAAAAACGTGTGGTTGCTCAGACTCCTCGGACTTAGGAGTTAAAGGAGGTTTGTGTGTGTGTGGGACGGTGTTGAAGATGTTGTGCTCTCATTCATTTGGTTAATTAAGGATATGAGTTCTGGTGGTATTCTAGAAGGATCCATGTTACATACAGGGTTTTTAGCGCTTGTTTGGGCGTTTTTTAATCAGATTGTTGTTTAACAAGTGGGGAATTGTTCTATGCCAGAAGGATAGATCTTAACTCTGACGCTTTAGTAAAGCAACCATACGTGTGTGTAGCTGAACCTCTCTGGCTTTTAGAGCCCTGTAAAAGGCTGTGAGAAACATATCTCGATCTATTTCTACCTCAGAATTGGCTGTATCAAGCTGTTTGGCCGCCTCAAACATCAACACATCGTCTCCTTCTTGGGCCGTGGTGATTCTGCGCTGTGCACTTGTGCCAAAGTATTGCGATGCGCCGTAAATGCTAGATTATGTAGCGATTGGCTGGAGGTTCCAGGGGGTGTGTAGCTGTGTTAAAACGGCGCTTCTTGGGTTGTTTGGAGTTATGGTCAAGCCGTTTGTACAGAAAGGTACAATATCATCTGTTTCAGCGCCCCCGAAGTCGTTCAGCGGTAGTCCATAATGCTTCAGGTATTCTTGTTGGTTCTGTCCGCTGTAAACACAAGATTAGCTTTTTAAAATAGTCTACACACTTTTTGTTTTAATGTATAAATATTATTACGTATTTTATTTTTGGACTTACGTTGAAAATAGCTTGATGGTGACGGGCTGCGTAAAGAAGAACCGGCCGCTGTTTGCACCTCTGTTTCATCATCTAATGTTGGATGATCCAAATAAATTATTCCCGGTAGCAGCTGTGTAAATGTCGGGTGTTCTATAGATGTTTTTTTAAACAATATTAAAATATATTTATACGAAATATATACATTTGAACTTTTAAAAAATACATACAATTGACATAACATACCTGAAAATTCGATGTCCACCCCGTTTAGAATATCTGTAAAAACCATATATAACAACTGTTTAATATTAGAGTTCCAAACAGTGCAGTAATATCAAACATTTCCCACAAACTACGCACACAAAATCTAATATATTAATTCCAAATCCTCACCTTCAAAATTCTCCATGTGTATAGGCTTGCAGAAAGGCTGGAAAATACTTTTCAGATGAGCAGCTGTGTCCTAATGTATGGAATGAATTTACAGACCTGGGGAATTGTTTGTTGTTGACTGTTTTTTTTGTGTGGAGACAACCTGTGTGCAAATGACCCCTAGTGTTGGTATTGTTTAGAAAAAAACATTGTTTTTAAACCTTTTCTATGCTGGTTGGTGGGATTGACTTTTGATCCCCCCACATCCTCGGGGTAAAACTCCTGTTTTGAGAGCCTTATGTGCTAATTACCCCTTAATGTTGAATTGTTTCAAGCATAATTGTCTAGACACACACCCCCCGAAAACCCCATTGTTTTGAAACACACACACACACACCCACACACGCACACACACGTCTTTCCTGAAGCCTTTCTCTGAGACACACACACACTTAGAGAAAAACTGAGATTCCATTCGTTAAAGGTGAGATACATTTTTAAAACCCTTTATTTAATTCTAAATATTTAGTACAGACCTTTTAAACATGTTAAAACAATTTTACAGTGCAATATTTAACCATGCCAGAATGTTTTTATACACATACAAAAAATAGTTATACAACATATATATATGTGTGTATATATATATATATATCACTAGGGTATGTGGGACGGTAGCGTCCCACCTCGTCAACAGCCAGTGAAACTGCAGGGCGCCAAATTCAAAACAACAGAAATCCCATAATTAAAATTCCTCAAACATACAAGTATTTTACACCCTTTTTAAAGATACAGTTGTTGTAAATCCAGCCACAGTGTCCGATTTTCAAAAAGGATTTACGACGAAAGCACACCAAACGATTATGTTAGGTCAGAGCCAAGTCACAGAAAAACACAGCCATTTTTCCAGCCAAAGAGAGGAGTCACAAAAAGCAGAAATAGAGAAAATTTATCATTAACCTTTGATCTTCATCAGATGACACTCATAGGACTTCATGTCCTATGAGTGTCATTGTTACACAATACATGTATGTTCATTGTTACACAATACATGTATGTTTTGTTCGGGAAAAGTTCATATTTATATCCAAAAATCTTAGTTTACATTGGCGCGTTATGTTCAGTAGTTCCAAAACATCTGGTGATTTTGCAGAGAGCCACATCAATTTACAGAAATACTCATAATAAACATTGCTAAAAGATACAACTGTTATGCATGGAATTTTAGATTCACTTCTCCTTAATGCAACCGCTGTGTCAGATTTCAAAAAAACTTTACGGAAAAAGCACACCATGCAATAATCTGAGTACAGCGCTCAGAGACCAAAACAACCCAAACAGATATCCACCATGTTGTGTAGTCAACAGAAGTCAGAAATAGCATTATAAATATTCACTTACCTTTGATGATCTTCATCAGAATGCACTCCCAGGAATCCCAGTTCCACAAATGTTTGTTTTGTTCGATAATGTCCATCATTTATGTCCAAATACCTCCTTTTTGGTCACGCGTTTAGTCCAGTAATCAAAATTCATGAGGCGTGATCACTAGGTGCAGACAAAGTCAGTTCCGTTACAGTCCGTAGAAACATGTCAAACGATGTATTGAATCAATCTTTAGGATGTTTTTAACATAAATCTTCAATAATGTTGCAACCGGAGAATTCCTTTGTATGTAGAATTGCAATGGAACGCAAGCTAATTATCACGGCCGCACGCGAGACTTAGCTCATGGCTTTCAGCCAGACCCCTGATTCAAACAGCTCTTATTCGCTCCCCCTTCATAGTAGAAGCCTGAAACAACGTTCTAAAGACTGTTGACATCTAGTGGAAGCCTTAGGAAGTGCAATCTGACCCCATAGACACAGTATATTGGATAGGCAATCACTTGAAAAACTACAAACCTCAGATTGCCCACTTCCTGGTTGGATTTCTCAGGTTTTCGCCTGCCATATGAGTTCTGTTATACTCACAGACATCATTCAAACAGTTTTAGAAACTTCAGAGTGTTTTCTATACAAATCTACTAATAATATGCATATCCTAGCCTCTGGGCCTGAGTAGCAGGCAGTTTACTCTGGGCACGCTTTTCATCCGGACGTGAAAATACTGCCCCCTACACCAGTGAGGTTAAGATACCTTGCTATTTAAACGATTTCCTCTCCATGTCCCTGTTATTCATGAGCTGACCTGCTATCTGTATAATCAACTCAATTTAGCCAAATAGGGGATATTCTGTCATTTGTCGGAGGTTATATAGCAAGCTTAGTAATTTTGGTCATTTGACTTTTGTTTTATTGCCTATCTATGATCTATCTATGATTCGACAACGCTATGGCCTACTCGGGGTGTTTCGAGATGGCCTACTGCTGAAATGTGCTGAATTAATTGAGGAACATGATAACGCTCTGAGTGACACTGCCTGTTTTTCAATTCACAACAATGTCATTGGCTATCATTACTAAATATCAGTTTCACTTGCTGTGAAGTCTTTTTACATAGTGGAGAGCAGCCAAGACGGCAATGTGGCGCAGCGACAATCTTATTTGGGGAGAACCCTGGCGTAGTGACCATATCTTGGTTTTAAACGCTTTAAATGAGCACTTCTGATTTTTGCAGTATTTTCCGGGACTCTAGGGATAAATGTGAATTATTCCCGCTATTGAAACTTGGTAGATTTTCAGGAAAATATTAATCCTGAGTTGTGACCTTATTTTACAATTGGAAAGTGAAAAGTTATTTTGAATATTGAGAACTCAAAAGTGAATAACAACAATTTCACATCAAATCAGAAGTAAATGATTGGAAGGAAATGGTTAGAGTTCAAGTTCCGCATTCATTTGGCATGTCATCCAATAGACTTCCTCCTCGACTTATAGCAATAACATACTGCACCAAGAGACCCTTATTAATGGCTAAAACAATGGAGGGAGAACTGAGACATTCTAACATCGCATCAGTTGTTTAAATCTTGAAAATAAAAAGCGTACTTTTGGGAATGACATACTCCGTGTCCACCATCTCATTACATTTGTTGTAGTCCTATAAGATATTTCCCCATGCTGCAACTCTTTTTATTCCCAGTGATCCATGCAGCAAGTTTTTTTTAGCATGCTGTGGTATGGTTGCTTTTAATTGTGGAATCCTAGGTAGCACTGTCATGAATGTAAGCCCATGTGGAGGGAGGGCTTGCTGTATTGTGTATTAAGTATTTAACATCTTTGTTATGGCAAGCCTTAATAAGTTCAGCAGTGAACATTTGCTAAACAAGTCGCATAATAAGTTGCATGGACTCTGTGTGCAATAATAATGTTTAACATTATTTTTGAACCAGTGACCACCATTTCCCTCATACAGCGCAACACATCTCCTTGGCATAGAGTTGATAAGGTTGTTGATTGTGGCCTGTGGAATGTTGTCCCACTCCTCTTCAATGGCTGTGCGAAGGTGCTGGATTTTGGCGGGAACTGGAACACGCTGTCGTACAGGTCGACCCAGAGCATCCCAAACATGCTCAATGGGTGACATGTCTGGTGAGTATGCAGACCATGGAAGAACTGGGACATTTTCATCTTCCAGGAATTGTGCACAGGCCATTGTGACATGTGGCTGTGCATTATCATTCTGAAACATGAGGTGATGGCACGACAGTGGGATCTCGTCACGGTATCTCTGTGCATTAGAATTGCCATTGATAAAATGCATATGTGTTCGTTGTCCGTAGCTTATGCCTGCCCATGTCATAACCCTACCGCCACCATGGGGCACTGTTCACAGCGTTGACATCAGCAAACCGCTCTCCCACACATCTGCCATCTGCTCAGTAAAGTTGATACCGGGATTCATCTGTGAAGAGCACACTTCTCCAGCATGCCAGTGGCCATCGAAAGTGCGCATTTGCCCACTGAAGTCGCAGGTGAAGAAGCTGGATGTGGAGGTCCTGGGCTGGCGTCGTTACACATGGTTTGCGGTTGTGAGGCCGGTTGGACATACTGCCAAATTCTCTAAAACGATGTTGGAAGCGGCTTATGGTATATAAATTAACATTAAATTCTCTGGCAACAGCTCTGGTGGACATTCCTGCAGTCTGCATGCCAATTGCACGCTCCCTCAACTTGAGACATCTGTGGCATTGTGTTGTGTGACAAAACTGTACATTTTAGTGGCCTTTTATTGTCCCCAGCACAAGGTACACCTGTGTAATGATCATGCTGTTTAATCAACTTCTTGATATAAGGAAAAATGCTCACTTCCAGGGATGAAAACAAGTTTGTGCACCACATTTTAGAGAGATATGCTTTTTGTGCATGTGGAACATTTCTGGGATGTTTTATTTCAGCTCATGAAACATGGGACCAACACTTTACATGTCGTGTTCAGTGTACTTAAAGCTATTGCAAGGCCTGAAACTGGTTGTCTAGAAATGATCAACAACCAATTTCACAGAACTTTAAGAATTTTGAAAATAATACTGGGCAAATGTTGCACAATCCAGTTGTGGAAAGCTCTTAGAGACTTACCCAGAAAGACTCACAGCTGTAATCACTGCCGAAGTATTGACTCAGGGGTGTGAATACCTATGTAAATTAGATGTCTATATTTCATTTTCAATACATTTGCTAAAATGTCAAAAAACATGTTTTCACTTCGTCATTGTGTGTAGAAGGGTGAGGGGAAAAACATATATTTAATCCTATTTGAATTCAGGCTGTAACACACAACAAGATGTGGAATGAGTCAAGGAGTATGAATACTTTCTGAAGACACTGAACCTCCTTTCAAATTGACTTGAATGAAAGCCCCATGGAAGCAGCTATTAGTGCTTCTCTAAAGTGTGCATCATGAAATGGATATGTGGTAGCTACATTTTCGTCATGTTAGATTTTTGTTGTCACGTCGTAGCCTTATTATGGGAGAGGAAGACATTTGTCCGAATCCTATTTTTAAATCTGCATGTCCAATTTAACTTTCATGCAAGATCCTATTGACACACAAGCAATGTTTATTGTGAAGTCTAAAGTGTTATGTTAAATTAGGGTTTGGTCTTATTTTGGTATCTTGCGTTGAGCTGGTGTAGTAGGAGGGACCTCGGCTGTGGTATCCTCTCCATAAAGCTGTTGAGAACAGTGTGTGAAAGCCATGCTTAGGCTGATGGAGGGAGCATGCAGCACAGCCCTGGCTGCATCTGGACTCAGCAAGCTACCCTGCCTGGCAAACTGAGTGTTACAGTCACTGACAGTCAGACTCTTTTATTAAAGGGCACAATAAACCTTACCCTGAAATACTAATTGTAGCCAAAATAAGATTCTGAAAGCCACGCTGCACAGTTGTCAGCTCAGGGTGCCACACTCTTGTCGTTGGGAACTGTATGTGGATGGGGGTGTGCTCAATTTGCCAGACACTCCTCAATCATGAAAATAAGCAGGCGAGCCACCCTACAGCTGTTGTCTGACATGGCCTGCCCAGTAGTATCACTGAACCTCGAGCCTGACCGACAGATCAATCATTGTCGGTAATATGTGTTGTGCCTTTTGTGTCAGACAGAGGGGACAGTCATTGCTGTTCTGTGGTCCCTCAGTGACAGAATGGCCAAATGACTGGATGGGAAATGATAGCATAGGCCTACAGTACAGTGTGGCTAGATCAGACGAGATGGTAGGCTACATGATGGGACTTGGTCTTCAGTGGGTGGCCAGGCCACCTGAAATGAGTTTCTGTAGGTCACACTGTCCTATAGTGTAATGTAGGTCTGACTGGCCTAGTTTTTCTCTGGGTTCGGCTGGTGTGTTATCAACTGGGCCACCATTAAGTGTAGCCTAACCCATATTCTGCTGTTTTGACATGTTCCAGCTCAGTTGGGAGTGACTGTTGCATAATTTATTGCGCTGATCAATGCCAAGGTTTCTGTTTGACTGGTAAGCCTTCTAATAACTGATCATGTCAGCACAATAATCCTGTTGCACCAATTCCAAATGTTGTTCATCGAATAATGTTTTAATGCCGTAACTGAACAGGTTTAATTTTAACGGACTGGTAATGTTAATGTCTCATTTTAGGGATATCAACATAGAAGAGAATAATCTGTTTCTAGTTGAGCGTTTCAATCAATCGTGACATTTTTTCTACTTTTGTTGGATTTTTGTGTGATTTCCACTCTGTAATTTCCATGTCTTCTTTGTACATTGAAACATGATATTAGGCTACAAATAAATCAACCATGACAATGAATCGCCAGTGGAAACACAGCTGTAGATGGACAATAATATGATGGATTAGATATGGCATAGATATAAAGGCAACTGCCAAAATAATGTAAATGAGGAATACAAAGTGTATTGAAAACAGGTGCTTCCACACAGGTAATTAAGCACTTAACATACCATCATGCTTAGGTTCAAGTATAAAAATGCTGGGCAGGATATTATTTTGGCTACCATGTCTATGCCCTCATAGGATGATAATGGCCCCATCCACTTGGCACGAGTGGTCAATGAATGTCCGTCTCAGGTACCAGATCGCAACCCAATTGAAAACTCATATAGGACATTCTGGAGTGGTGCCTGAGACAGCGTTTTCCACCACCATCAACAAAACACCATATGATGGAATTTCTCGTAGAAGAATGGTGTTTCATCTCTCCAATAGAGTTCCAGCAACTTGTAGAATCTATGCCAAGGAGCATTGAAGCTGTTTTGGCTTGTGGTGGCCCAACGCCCTATTAAGACACTGTTGATGTTTCCTTTATTTTGTCAGGTACCTGTAGATATAACCTACAGTGCATTCTAAAAGTATTCAGACCCCTTGACTTCCACATTTTGTTACAGCCTTATTATAAAATTGATCAAATCGCCCCCCAGACTTGTCCCGAAGTCTCTCCTGCGTTGTCTTGGCTGTGTGCTTAGGGTCGTTGTCCTGTTGGAAGGTGACCCCTTTGCCCCATGTGCCTTTTGACTGAGGAGTGGCTTCCGTCTGGCCACTACCATAAAGGCCTGATTGGTGGAGTGCTGCAGAGACGGCCAGCTCTAGGAAGTCTTGGTGGTTCCAAACTTCTTCCATTTTACAATGATGTAGGCTAACGTGTTCTTGGGGAGCTTCAATGCTGCACACATTTTTTTGGTACCCTTCCCCAGATCTGTGCCTAGACACAATCCCGACTCAGATTCTTCCCTTTAAAATGCATGCCAAACAAAAACCAATGATCGCAAAGTTAAACCATGCAACTCTATGCACAAGGACTACTTAACAATTTTCCTTGTGCGTAGAGTTTTATGGTTTGTTTAACTTTGCCGTCATTGGTTTTTGTTTGGCATGCATTTTAAAGGGAAGAATCTGAGTTTCAGCATCACTCTGTTATTGTGGAATTGCCCAGTAATAAAGGCGTCAGTCCTCTGGTCTGCTCCCTCAGGCTGTGCTCTGCTGTACTGTGCAGGGCTTACTGCTCTGATTTGCTCTGTGATCCTGCAGAGTCAGTGTGCTTGCTAAGGCATGGTGTTGCCCCCACACGTATGTGCTTACATATTCATCCGCCCACACATGCACTCTACTGCAAGCTCCAGACAAAATGGATGTCATCTTACTGGATCCTAATTCAGAGGAATTACATTGTTTTCTAGTCTTTAACATTTTAAATAAATCTTGTGGCTTTTATCCTCACTTTAAACCGTTGTCTTCATTGCACCGAGATGCTAGCTAAGTGTGCTTGTGGCTATAAAAAACGAGTTCTTGAGCCCAGTACTTGTATAAACTATAGTGTTAATTTTTCAGATTGCTTTTGTACAGTAGTAGAACGTTGGGTATGTTTTGTTAGCCCAGGAGAACTAGCTGGTGTGAGCAGGCAGGGGGGGAGAAGTGTGAAGGCCGAGGAATATGTTGTAATATATGGACTATTTTGATGTGGTTCTTTCTCTGAGGTCCTATCTGGCATTGTAGCAGTTACTCCTCTGCAATGCCGTCTGTCTACCCTCCCTGCTGGAGAGCTCATGTCAGCAGATTTTGATGTTTTTTAACACTAACAACAGGAAGCAGGAAAAACAAGGTGTTTGCATTAGTGATGGAAGTTCGACTCTCTTTTTACTGACTCTGATCTTTTCGACTCGTTCAGTCAAAAGAACAAATCTTTTGACAAATTTTGTTCAGTTGATTCCATAATGCCCAGAGCCCACAGGACCCCTTACCAGCGAAGGATGAACTGAAAACGCAAGTCTTGTTCACATGTTGTTCACCATAAGGGGCTTAATGGAGCTGTCATTTGTGACTGACTTGTAGAAGTGTGCTTCAAACAATGTACATTTTATTGATTTATAGGCATACAACTAAGACTATTTCTTGATACATCTTGAAATGGCGTCTAGTTCTGGCTGCAACCGGACTAGATTGTTAACAACATTTGGCGGAATGCATTGCTTGACTGCGGTGAGGGTGATGAGCACAATATCGTTCAAACTGCAGCACCCAAAACAATTAGTTCTCGAGTTTGTTGAGCAAAGGCTGTGTGTATGTTTTGGTTCTACAAAGATGTATCCATGATATAACATTAAATAATCAATTAAATGCGTTCATTCTTGCACCATGCAATCCATAATCAGTTCTTAAACATGTTTCTTCTCTACGAACGGCACATCACTAGTTTCCATAGCATGTTTGTGGGCCAGCAGGAGATCGAGAGGAAGGGGAGGAGGCGAGGCTTGTTGTCAGTGTGCTACTTTGTTACACTGGCCTTGTGGCCACTAGTACCCTCCTGATGCAGGCATGCTTTCTTTTTAGTCCTGCAGATGTGTGCATTCGTTTGTATTGGCCTACACACTCATTCCTCTCTTTACTTACTCCTTCTCTATCCTCCCGCCTCAGCTCCATCTTACTCTTCCTCGCTCTCTTTTCCTGTTGCTCTCTTGCTGTTGCGTGAGCGTGCTATTCCCCTCCTTGTTGCTGCTCTCACTAGCGCTCTTCCTCCCTCTCCCTGTTGCTCTTGCTCTCTTTCTTCTCAGTGCTCTCTCTCCCTTCTGTTTGTGTATTGTGTGGGTGTGTGCTTATGGGTGGGAGTAAGTCAACCTGTCTCTGATTGGATGGGTACAGTCTAAAGGGGTGGGCACTAGGATGTGTATAGAGTGCGAGTGGAGGGAAAGAACCCTAGCAGGCTGGGGTCAGGGGAGAGAGAGTGCGTGGGTGTTTATGTTTTGAGATGGCATGGTTTGAAAAAGAGAGAGGAGCGAGTCAGCCCGTCTGTCACTGGCATGCTGAGTCTCTGGGCCCTGACGCCAGCACCGTTTCTCCTCTCCTCGTCCAGGCGGCTGCCCTCCTCCTCTCCTTCTCCAGCTCTGCCGTGCACAGCTCTTCTTCTCTCCTGCTCTCTCCTGCAGCTTTCGCAGCCCCAGCGCCTGCCTACAATCCACCCCCCGCTATCTGAGTGTGAGTTGCTCTGTGGGTGGGCGGGGGGGGGGGGGGGCTGCCAGGGGCTCTGGTGCTGCTACAGCCAGCAGGAAACCATCCAAAAGAATACACACAGACACGAGTGGAGTAGCTTTCGTTGGTGATGGTGAGTGTGTCTCTCTCTCGTTTTGTGCCTTTTCTCTCGCTCTCTTTCTTTCTCACTCTCTCTGTTTACTGGGGAAAGCGCACATGGTTGTATATTCTTGTTTATGTGAGTGGAATTCTTCCACAGTTTGTAGAGTTAGTGTAGTAATTCTACAAGGCATGGGGGGTGAGTCATTTGAGTTGGCCTATGGAGAAGAGTTGTGTTGAGCCCCCTGCTTGCAACAGAGATTGCTTACTCTACGCATGTCTTTTCTCAAGAATAGCATGGTGTTGTACAGAGAGAGAGAGAGTGATAAAGAAAATATTGATGGAGTGATATGGAAAACTCATTGTAAGAAAGCGCGTAGTAAAAGTAATTTCCTGTTGCTATTTCAGTGTTTCCCCCTAACTGTTGGTTTTGCTGTTCTGCAGGGTGTGAAGGTTTGATAGGAGCTAACGATGTGAGATGTTTGTTTGAGCCTGAGGTGATGTGTTCTGACATCATAAAGTAGGCATGTGGAGGGGATTAATGGGTTATGGCTTGGCTAGGGGGAGTGAGGGGAGCTGGGGAGGGAGTGAGTGGAGGGGAGGTACTCAACAAGCAGAAAATAAAAGCCAAACAAGGCAACAAACATGTCGTCCCCCACGAATAATGCAGCACCCCCCTTAGGCCAATCAGTGTAATTTTGTAAATGGCGGCTCTCTATGGCAAGACTCATTCATTCACCCAAATTTCCCTCAAAATCAGGCCAGTGGGTCTGAGATATTGTGTAGGTTAGCTAGACTACTATCCCTGAACATGTGCCAAATTTCGTCACTGAGTCAAACAGATCAAGAGATAAACATGTGCCTGTTATAGCGCCACCGGGTGGTCAATGTTCTTGCACATGTTGTCTTGACAGTGTTTGCAACATGTACCAAATTGTGTTACTGTAAGAATATCCTTTACTGGTTTTATATGCATTTATGTGCCAGAACACTCCAACGTGAATGTTTATTGGTCAATAGCGGCCATGTTGTTTTAGGTACTAGTCTGGAAAATATTGCATTGAGACCTTTGTCCATTGATGACCACGTAGCAAGTTTCGTGCAGGTCGGTCATTCGCTGCCAGAGTAGCATTTTAAAAGTTTTTCTCAAAATGGCCGAAAATCCACCTAATGTGTCCTTGAGGCAAATGTGTTCCTTGTGAAGAGAGGGGCCTATGTACATAATGTCATGTCTTTAGGTCAAACGGTGTTAGGGGCGTGACCTTTTTAGGTTAGCATTCTCAATTGCTTGTTATTGCACCACAAGCTGGCCAATCAGTGTAATTTTGTAAATGCCGGGTCTCTATGGCAAGATGCATCATTCACCCAAATTTAGTCAAAATCTGAGATATTGCGTGTGACGAACGTGCTAGTGTACGGAGATGGATCCACGATTTTATCGTGGAGGGGACGGACAATGATTGCAAAAATGACTGAACAGTAGGGGAAGTTGGCTGTAATATTTATTGAGAGGGTTATGAATTAGACTATTCATTTTGATATTGTAGGCTTCTACTGACTTAATCTACTTCTTAAATCTGGAATTTAAATCTGGAATTGACGCACTAACAAAGCGGTTACCCTGCCTGTGTTTTGGTCAAAAGCTGAGGGATGGAAGGACTGACCATGTATGCAAGGACTGACCATCCACGATAGCAAAATTATAGTTTTAACCATGTTTTGAGGCTATACAGTGTTTGTTTACATTTACTTTGTTTGCAAACATTGGAGTATAACAAGCTTATATTTTGGGTTATGGGGTACAACAGTTGAACTAAGCTCATGAGGCATTTATAAGTTATATTCTTCAAGAATTAATGTGTGTGTATACAGTGGGGAGAACAAGTATTTGATACACTGACAATTTTGCAGGTTTTCCTACTTACAAAGCATGTAGAGGTCTGTAATTTGTATCATAGGTACACTTCAACTGTGAGAGGAATCTAAAACAAAAATCCAGAAAATCACATTGTATGCAATTTTCCAGTAATTAATTTGCATTTTATTGCATGACATAAGTATTTGATACATCAGAAAAGCAGAACTGAATATTTGGTACAGAAACCTTATTTTGCAATTACAGAGTCATACGTTTCCTGTAGTTCTTGACCAGGTTTGCACACACTGCAGCAGGGATTTTGGCCCACTCCTCCATACAGACCTTCTCCAGATCCTTCAGGTTTCGGGGCTGTCGCTGGGCAATACGGACTTTCGGCTCCCTCCAAAGATCTTCTATTGGGTTCACGTCTGGAGACTGGCTAGGCCACTCCAGGACCTTGAGATGCTTCTTACGGAGCCACTCCTTAGTTGCCCTGGCTGTGGTGTTTCGGGTCGTTGTCATGCTGGAAGACCCAGCCACGACCCATCTTCAATGCTCTTACTGAGGGAAGGAGGTTGTTGGTCAAGATCTCGCGATACATGGCCCCATCCATCTCCCCTCAATACGGTGCAGTCGTCCTGTCCCCTTTGCAGAAAAGCATCCCAAAAGATGATGTTTCCACCTCCATGCTTCACGGTTGGGATGGTGTTCTTGGGGTTGTACTCATCCTTCTATTCCTCCAAACACGGCGAGTGGAGTTTAGAGCAAAAAGCTCTATTTTTGTCTCATCAGACCACATGACCTTCTCCATTCCTCCTCTGGATCATCCAGATGGTCATTGGCAAACTTCAGACGGGCCTGGACATGCGCTGGCTTGAGCAGGGGGACCTTGCGTGCGCTGCAGGATTTTAATCCATGACGGCGTAGTGTGTTACTAATGGTTTTCTTTGAGACTGTGGTCCCAGCTCTCTTCAGGTCATTGACCAGGTCCTGCCGTGTAGTTCTGGGCTGATCCCTCACATTCCTCATGATCATTGATGCCCCACGAGGTGAGATCTTGCATGGAGCCCCAGACCGAGGGTGATTGACCGTCATCTTGAACTTCTTCCATTTTCTAATAATTGTGCCAACAGTTGTTGCCTTCTCACCAAGCTGCTTGGCTATTGTCCTGTAGCCCATCCCAGCCTTGTACAGGTCTACATTTATCCCTGATGTCCTTACACAGCTCTCTGGTCTTGGCCATTGTGGAGAGGTTGGAGTCTGTTTGATTGAGTGTGTGGACAGGTGTCTTTTATACAGGTAACGAGTTCAAACAGGTGCAGTTAATACAGGTAATGAGTGGAGACAGGAGGGCTTCTTAAAGAAAAACTAACGGTCTGTGAGAGCCGGAATTCTTACTGGTTGGTAGGTGATCAAATACTTATGTCATGCAATAAAATGCAAATTAATTACTTAAAAATCATACAATGTGATTTTCTGGATTTTTGTTTTAGATTCCGTCTCTCACAGTTGAAGTGTACCTATGATAAAAATTACAGACCTCTACATGCTTTGTAAGTAGGAAAACCTGCAAAATCGGCAGTGTATCAAATACTTGTTCTCCCACTGTATATATATATATATATATATATATATATATAATATAATATATATATATGCTGTAGCAACTAAGGATTCTAGCTCCAAGGTTGGCTGCCAGGGACAAAACATAAGCAGAAGGCAAATTCTTTCGTGTCTGCCTGAATTATTGATGCAGTCATTATTATGTTGCGATGTTTAATGCCTGATCAAATGATACATTGTGAATTCCCTGTGATAGAGCTTGTGTTGTGCGTGGGCCAGGGGTGTAAACGCATCTCCATCTCTCACAGACCGTGAGAACAATAACATTTACCCCTGAACAGCTTGTAAACAATTGCCGCAGAGAGCAACAAATAAGTAGCAAATCTTGACTTCCATTAGAAGAAGAAAAATGTCATGTTGATAATCAGCGGTGCGGCATATGATTTCATTTTTGAAACTGGTTGTAATTCATTTGAGTCAAATATTTGTTTTCACTTCTACCAAGGAGGATTCATCAACATCAACAGGCGCACAAACAAGTGTTACTGGTTACCATTTTTGGAAAATTGTTAACCATTTGTGGCCGACCACCTCGATTATGTCTCATCTTGCTAAATTATTCCTTGCGCACCTTACGCATAGAAGTAGGACTATAGGCTATCAAAGTATTTCTGATTGACTTAACGCACCACCACTAAAGTAATGTTTTCTTCACCTCCAATGGCAAAAGTCTGTTTTTACATCCATTGAGAATGACAGTTCCTCAATGTTTTTGTAAAATCTTTCTGGCTCTCTCCCTTTCGATAACCACTTACCTTGAAAAGGATAAATGTCATGGTCTGATCCAGTGGAAACGTAATAAAATAGGCCTACCTGATTTTATTTCTTATTGGTGCTTGGCTTGGACTGAAATAGGTTCCGGTACTCATTTTGGGTGCTGGTAGTATTTATATTTAGGTGCAGGAGTCCATAATTCTTTTGAGCTAATATTCTATAGGAGGAACAGGAGCTCAAACAGTAGAACATTTGAGGTGCCGGTACTCAGCTCCAGTGAGCTCCTGCCCATCTTAAGCACTGCTTCTCATCCCTTGCGCCTACAGTTGTATCTGTCACAAGCTCACTGGTACGGGAAACTCTTGAGGGCCCAGAATATTTTATACAATAAAGTTCGCTAGCGTGAGCTTTGGGCCGGACCCAAGTTAATAGTTGATACAATGTTTCAAGTCCGTTGCAGACAGGCCATGCGTAGCCAATGTGATTTATAGGATATTTATTTTTATCAGGATATTTTCTACCTGCTGGCTGCAATGGTTTTTATTTGTTGGATTTATGTAGGCTATTTTTACATCGTTGGAAATGGCAATAGAAGTTACTTTTGTGGTTTTTCATTTTTGATTTGGATAGAATTTTGATTAAACATATGACAATGATATGAAGACGTTATTATAAATGAATTGAAACTGTTCCACGAAAATGTGCTGATGAAATCCTGGTTGATAATGAAACGACTGAACAACGAACCAGCACAGCAAGTAAGTGAAAGAAATAGGTTTTGATTGTTTTACTGGTAATGGGGACATATGTAAATGCCAACAAAATAACTTTGTTGTGTGTGTGTCTCAACTATTTAACTGTACTAGAGTGTTTAAAAGGCCGCTAAAATTGTAAATATCGGTATCGGGTTTTTTGGCAAAGAAAATTGGCTAAAACTGTCATATCGGTGCATCCCTAATTAAAACACATAGGATGTGTCTATATATGGAAAAATACAGACTACTTTCGGTCGACAATGTTTTTTTTTGTACAGCCCTAGTTCACACCCTCTTAAACCTTAGCCCCACCCATGTGAGGCCATCTGCTAAACAGAGTGAGTAAGGTAGTGTAGTAAACAACCAAAGACTTCAAGACTAAAAGTGGTGAAAGTAGAAGCCTACAATAAGGAAAAACTCCAGATAAAATACACTTGGCCACCTTGGCCTATATTCTAATGTGACTTTGGTGCAGATCATGTTGTTCTTCACATTACAGACTCTGGTAAACACACTATATCAAATAAAATTAAGTGTATTTGTCACATGCAGAGGATACAGAAGGTGTAAAGGTGAAATGGTTATTTACATATTTACATAGTAGCAATATAAAAAAACTAGTGTCCAGATAAAAATATTTTTATAATCATTAGATGATGCTTACCCAGACACACTTGTCTAAATGAATGGGTCATGTGAAAGAAATGCTATAGCCACCACCCAGCCACGTCTAGCTAAGTGGATGGGTCACTATTGTCTAGACATGTACACATGTTCATGAAATACAATAGATGGCTGTAATCACCCCCAGACACACCTGGCTAACTTGATGGGTCACGGAATCATCTAGCGAAGTGGAGTCTGTTGTTAAGACATGTAGCTAACTAGCTAAACAATGAACCAGGCATAATCACAACCCATACTACTAGCAATAAAAATGGATTGTCATAGCTAGCCACCATGTATGAAATGCAGTAGTATCAATCAAACTAGGTTCACTGTTAGCTAGCTGGAACCCCTTTAACTCCATTTTACTTGTACAGCTTGTTTGGCCCATGTTGTGTCAACTCACTCGGGTTGACACTGACCTTGTGCAGAAAGTAGTCCAACAACTTTTTCCCACTGATATTTGTCGATAGCGCCTGCTAAATTCAGGGCAGCAATGTTGTTGTGAGCAGTAGCCTCGGTTTTGCAGTTCTACATGGCTAACGTTATATCTTTCAAAAAAGCTGCGGTAGCAAGGATTATCTACACATACCGAGCAGCTCATGTTGAGCAGAAGCATTTCGCTACACTCGCAATAACATCTGCTAACCATGTGTATGTGACCAATAAAATGTGATTTGATTTGAGAAGCATGCTACATGGCAGACCAATCCCAACTCCTCTCTCGGCATGTCCAGCCCATCCATTATCTCAGCCAGTCATGGCTAGCGGAAAGGTTCCTGTCTTTTTACGTGGCTAAACCAACTAGGCTCGTCATTTCACAATATTATTCGTATTTACAGATGGCAAACAAGTTTGTTATTAAGTCGCATGAAAGTTCACATGGTCCAGAATGCATTTCTGCCCAAAACCACATTTTGATATTAAATTTAAAAAATCAAATGCTTCCTGAAACGTGTCACATTTTAATAAGAAATCTATAGGACAAATACATTATTTTAAGATGGATCTTTTTCTCAAATTTGAAACTCTACCCCACTCTTGATGCCTGAGTGACACATTAACGTTATGTTCCAAATTCCAAGCCAAAGCTCAAATTTTCCCTCGCTTTTCCCCTAAAAAAGATGCTTCAAAATCATTGTATATCTGCTTTATCTGTTGTGCTACAGCATAATCTGTGCAAAGCCATGGCTTCACATCTGCCTAAACAGATTTACTGTGCCCATGGGGGAACTCTTCCCCCCCCCCCCCACCTCCCTTAGATCTGTTTATCCAAGTGAGCAGAGCCCAGCTCACCCCCTCACCAGCCATACTAGTCCTAGACTTGGTAAACTGTGCATTTGGTAAACTGTGCATTGAAAGTTTAAAGGGGAGATTGCAGACTTAGGTTGCTGTTAAACATTCTGATTTGTTTGATCCTTCTAACTAAAAGTCCCAATACAACTCTCTCACTTCTCTATCACAACTCTATCACTTTGCATTTGTATTTTTTATATTTTATCTGAATTTTGAAAAGCGTTCGTAAATGTGATGTAAAGAGGAGCACTACACGAGCAGGAGTGAAGACAATGTCTACAAGACGGTGAAAACCCACGTATTGAGTCTGAGTTTTTTTTTTTGTAAAAGAAAAAGAGCCAATTTATCATCTGACCATATCCTGTGATTTCTTTATTCTGTATTAGCATAGCCGCTTTTACACCCCTGGTTTACCTCTACTAGCTAACCCGTTAGCGTTGAAACACATTACTTATTAGCGGTTCAGCACATCAGCATTTCCCGTACTGTTAAACAAAATCAAGATAAACCGTTGCCATCCATAGTATACATTGAATGTCTATAACCAAACTGGCTAAAACTCTGTTGTTGGCCGATGGTATTTATAGCTAGCTACATGCTAACCGCTAGTGCTACTACTAGCAGCAGTAAATCCAGGTATAATGGTTAACACAAACATGGGTTATTACGATATTCTGCAAGTTATATCAGCCAATGAAGATCAGGCAGTTCAGCCAAAATAAAAACATAACTTGAATTAAACAATGACATTTAATAAAATTGGTATTTGACCATTTTATTTGGTTTAGTATTCTGTTGGAGTTTTTGTATCTTGCTTGCTATCTAGCTAGTTTATTCCATCCCCAAACACCATGCTAGCTCTGTGTGAGTGGGCCAGTTGGTTTTGCATGGCCGGGTGAACTTAGATAGCTGGCTATGTTTTTTTTAAACGTTGTTTTTTAAAATCATCTACTAGCAACATGACAAAAGTCTTTGGGCACTAGTACCTATCCACCTGATTCACCGAAGCCACCCGCCCTCGAGCTGTTGTAACACCAGTGCTGTCACTGGACTTGGAGCCTACATTGACTGTGGAAACAGAACCGTTTTTTAACCTCCGCTTCATGGGCTGCGGTTCAATCTCGTTATTTTCACCCCATCAGCTCTCGCCCTCCACTTTCCCTTGGGGGAATCCCCGTCGAAACCGGATGCAGTTTGATTGCCATCTTAAGTGGCAGTCAAATTCACAAAAGTTGCCCCCTCGGCCCTTGATTTAGCTCGAGAGCGAATGAGCAACTTTGATCACTTGCGGGTTTGGTACGACCCACAATTCAATGCAAACTGTAATCACGTGTCAAACTCCGGTGGCCACAAAGTATAACATTTTATCAACATGCTAGTAAAAAAATAAAATAATGACTGATTTTAGCAGTGGCAAATGGGAATATGACGCTCAGTGGCTCAGACTGATAGTGAGGAGCCTATAAAACGTAGCTAGGTAGCTTCCTAAACACATTTTGGGGGATTTGGGAAATGTATTGGAATAAATGACTGAACTATGAAACTAGCTAGCCAGCTATGGCTGTAGCTAGATACCTGACAGGAGTGATGGCTACGTTAGCTTGCTAGGTACATCAATAGCTTTAGGTTGGTTGTTTTTAGGCTCAACTTCCAAGATTTCCACCAAGGACGTTGCCTCTCCGATCATCACTCTCCCTCACTTGGGCAAGGGACATTTAAGGTACACTCTGATGTGACGATGTAAAACGTCCTTCAAGGGTTGAGGGCCGAGGGCTGTCTACTTCACGTTTGGACCATAGCCATGTTGGAGCCACTTCCACTGTTGGTAGCCATCTTAATCGTTTGGGACAAAGTGAACCCTGCATATAACTGAAACGCCATGGGTTCCCCTGACCCAGTCTGCCCGCCTCATCTTCAAGAAGCAGTCACACATTCTTCCCATCTTCTCGCATTTCGGCCAAACATGCATGCCAGTAAACAGTATTGCAGTGCTGGCCGTTCCCTCTTTGACATCAAAGCCGCTATGTATTGTTGGTATATGAGTTTTTGATAAATGTAATTCAAATTGTGAAAATAGAAGTGTAGAATATATTTTTTATATAAACTTTTGCATAAAGACCATTTATATTGAATATCATCAATATGTTTTTAAATTTGTGGAAATATATTGTGCAACATGCCCTTTTAAAGCTCTACCTGATTGCACTACATACCATATAGTGATGGAGGGGGAAATCAATACAGTAACATATATTATATGGGTATTTGACTCCCAAGTATCGATTTGTAGCATTTTTTTTTTGTAGAGTTAGCTACTGCTAGTTGGCTGTACCTGCGCCAAAACTCAGGTATTTTTCATTCTCATCTTTTAAATAGTGAGCCAACATGTTTTCAGTGCTTTTGTTCCCCCTGACTAATCAAAACTATTTTTTTCATCGTCTCTTGTATATAGCAATACATATGGAATCGTGAGAATCACAATACATATTGTACCGCCACCTAAGTATTGTGATATCGTATCGTGAGGTCCCTGGCAATTCCCAGCACAAATAACATACACTACATGGTCAAAGGTATGTGGACACCTGTCTCATTCCAAATTCATTCCAAACCCTCCTTTGCTGCTAGATCAGCCTCCATTCTTCTTGGGAGGATTTCCACTAGATGTTGGAACATTGCTGCGGGGGCTTGCTTCCATTCAGCCACAAGCATTAATGAGGTTGTGCATGGATGTCAGGAGATTAGGCCCGGCTCACAGTCTGCGTTCCAATTCATCCCAAAGGTGTTCGATGGGGTTGAGGTCAAGGCTCTGTGCAGGCCAGTCAAGTTCTTCAACACCGGGCTCGAAACCATTTCTGTATGAACCTCGCTTTGTGCACGGGGGCATTGTCATGCTGAAACAGGAAAGGGCCTTTCCCAAACTGTTGCCACAAAGTTGGAAGCACAGAATTGTCTCGAATGTCATTGTATGTTGTAGCGTTTAGATTTCCCTTCACTGGAACTAAGGGGCCTAGCCCGAACCATGAAAAACGGCACCAGACCATTATTCCTCCTCCACCAAACTTTACAGTTGGCACTATGCATTCGGGTAGGTGGCGTTCTCCTGGCATCCGCCAAACCCAGATTCGTTCGTCGAACTGCCAGATGGTGAAGCATGATTCATCACTCCAGAGAATGCATTTCCACTGCTCCACAGAGTCCAATGGTGGTGAGCTTTACACCACTCTAGCCGATGCTTGACATTGCGCACGGTGATCTTAGGCTTGTGTACGGCTGCTTGGCAATGGAAACCCATTTCATGAAGCTCCTGACGAACAGTTCTTGTGCTGACGTTGCTTCCAGAGTAGTGAGTGTTGCAATCAAGGACAGACAATTTTTATGCGCTACACACTTCAGCACCTATTCTGTGAGCTTGTGTGGCCTACCATTTTGCGGCTGAGCTATTGTTGCTCCTAGACGTTTCCACTTCGCAATAACAGCACCTGCAGTTGACCGGGGAAGCTCCAGCGGGGCAGAAATTTTACAAACTGACTTGTTGGAAAGGTGTCATTTTTTAAATTTGATTTAACCTTTAATTAGGCCAGTCAGTTAAGAACAAATTCTTATTTACAATGACGGCCAAGCCCTAACCCGGACGACGCTGGGACTCCCAATCACGGCCAGTTGTGATACAGCCTGAAATCGAACCAGGGTCTGTAGTGACGCCTCTAGCACCGAGATGCAGTACCTTAGACTGCTGTGCCACTCGGTAGCATCCTATGACGGTGCCACGTTGAAGGTCACTGAGCTCTTCCCTACGGGCCATTCTACTGCCAATGTTTGTAAATGGAGATTTTATGTCTGTGCTCAATTTTATGCACCTGTTAGCAACGGGTGTGACTGAATTAGTCAAATCCACTCATTTGAAGAGGTGTCCACATACATACATCCAGCAGAGCTCTGATCTACAAAAGTATCACATCACATCGCCTGTCCTATTTCATCCAGATTGTCCTGATCATTACTGAAGGATGTTCATTAATATTGATAAATGGCTTTTGTCTCTTGACTGCACGAGGACTCAGGAATGCAATTTAATTTCATAAGTCTGTTATGTTTAGCATTTCTTTCCTGCCTGGCTTCTCACCAAAGGCTGTGAAAATGTCAACAGACAATGTGGACCTGTTTGGTAGGATGAGGAAGAGGCTCCCAGGTGTAGGGGCGGGCTAGTTGCTTCTGTGGAGGCATATCATGTGTTTTTGTTTCATCATGATATGCCCAGCTTCTCCTCCCTTTCGCATACACCTCTAAGCTGCTCATTGCAAAGTGTTTTTTTAAAAATTGCACATAGATCATAATCTGCGCTCAGCTCACATAGTCAGCTCTGCTGTGGAGCACCGAACCTTGCATGTACACACCTGCTGGCATGACGTGTGCACTGGGTTTTTTGGTCGTCACATATGCTGTCACATGATAACGTGTGTTCAGATCTGATTGATCGTTACCTGTGATACTCCTCGTGCTCTGAAGACTTACCAATCCTTCAGAGATATTGAAATTAAAAAGTCAATGTGTGTTTGATGTGCTGCTGCTCTCTGGTTCCCCGAACCAACCTGAACCCAGACAGAACACACTGCTAATGAGGCTGCTTGCCTGGGGCGGGATCTGATATGCCTGCCTGAAGTCAGCCCCCAGTCCACCCCCACCTCCACTCTTCAGGCACTCTCTCCCTACAGCAACTCTTTCTGTTTTCTCATTAGGGCTCCCATCTTCCAATTCCAGTTTTGGAGCAAATGAATTCCTCTTGCCTTCTTTTCACCTCCTTTTTCTCTTTCTTTCCAGTGGGTTTGTCAAATTTTTCCCCCTGTTAATTGTTTGCTGGTGTCAGCCCTATTAGCAGCCCAGTGCCTGAAGGAGTCTGCAGTAGCATTAAGCTGTGCACATGCTACATACACACAAAGAAATACTGTGGCGAGTTTCCATTTGAGATTTACACCGCTGGCAGCCGTGTCTCTCTGGGCCATGGCTCCGGCTGACCAAGGCACTTGGTACTTTTCAGCTTTCATTTACATAACAATTGCTAACTGTGATCTTTAACACCTTTTCACAAAGCAACTGTCTTGATGATGCAGAGGTTGTAGATTCTGCTCGCTCCAAGTCTGTAGTGTCACACTCCTGACGTGGAAACATAATTATTACACTAGGGCTTACATTAACATAAATCACTGGCGACACACTTGTGTGGGGTATGTCTCAGGTCGATGTGCAGCACAAAATATCCCATTTGCCCTGTCCTCCAGCCCGTGTCCAATGAATACATGAAAGAACCTATTGTTTCTCTGTAATAACACCTAAACCCAGAGTTTATTCAGGTTTGTGCATGCCATTACCTATAGACCTTAGCAGGGGTGAAAGTAGAATGAATTTCTTCCCGGTATGGGACCTTCTATGTGTGCATGTGCTTGTCAAACAGTCATTTCAAATGGCTCCTTTACTAGGCTACCCGTGCACGTTCATCTACTCGCAACATTTCCAGCCTCCAAACAGTAATGAATGGAAAGAGACCTCTGTTACACAACATACCAAAAAGTGTAATGACATTTGCCGATTGTCATTAGTCCACAACGTCTCGGCCACTCAGCTCTGCCTTGGCAAAATGTCAGTGTTCTTGTCAAACCACATCGCATTTTGGAGTGTAGGCTATACCACCTGTTTTTCATGCGGTAATTATAAATAGTGGTGTAGTAGTTTTTATATTTTTTAAATTGACATTCTGTTTTCGTTATTGTAATGGGCTCATGTTTTACCAGTACGGTGTACCCCCACTATTTATTTTTCCGGGACACCGGACCACATTACTTTCACCCCTGGTCCTAAAGGATATTTAAACATGGTCCTCTGCCAGCATGCCAGAATGTTTGCTTCATAATTCTCTATGTTAAAAAATGTGTTTTTTTATTAAAGGACCCATGCACGTGATCAGTGTTCTCTTTGTTGCGTGAGTAAAATGAGCACGCATTTAGCTGTTGCCATTACTTTCCTCTCACCTGCACTAATTCAAAAGTGCTTTCCTTGCCATCTTAAATAAGCATGCCCCATTCAAAAAATGTTGTACTAAGAACAGATATTGGTTCACCCCAGACTTGACTGCCCTTGACCAGCACAAAATCATCCTGTGGCGTTCTGCATTAGCATCAAATAGCCCCCGCGATATGCAACTTTTCAGGGAAGTCAGGAACCAATATACTCAGTCAGTTAGGAAAGCTAAGGCTAGCTTTTTTTAGACAGAAATTTGCATCCTGTAGCACTAATTCCAAAAAGTTTTGGGACACTAAAGTCCATGGAGAATAAGAGCACCTCCTCCCAGCTGCCCACTGCACTGAGGCTACCACTGATAAATCTACGATAATCGATCATTTCAATAAGCATTTTTCTACGGCTGGCCATGCTTTCCACCTGACTACCCCTACCCCGGCCAACAGCTCATCACCCCAAACTGTTATAGACCTATATCCATCCTGCCCTGCCTTTCTAAAATCTTTGAAAGCCAAGTTAACAAACAGATCACCGACCATTTCGAATCCCACCGTACCTTCTCCATTAGGCAATCTGGTTTCCGAGCTGGTTATGGGTGCACCTCAGCCACGCTCAAGGTCCTAAACGATATCATAACCACCATCGATAAAAGACGTACTGTGCAGCCGTCTTCATCGACCTGGCCAAGGCTTTCGACTCTGTCAATCATCGCATTCTTATCGGCAGACTCAACAGCCTTGGTTTCTCAAATGACTGCCTCGTCTGGTTCACCAACTACTTCTCACATAGAGTTCAGTGTGTCAAATCGGAGGGCCTGTTGTCTGGACCTCTGGCAGTCTTTATGGGGGTGCCACAGGGTTCAATTCTCGGGCCGACTCGTTTCTCTGTATATCAATGATGTTGCTCTTGCTGCTGGTGATTCTCTGATCCACCTCTACGCAGACGACACCATTCTGTATATATCTGGCCCTTCTTTGGACACTGTGTTAACAAACCTCCAAACGAGCTTCAATGCCATACAACACTCCTTCCGTGGCCTCCAACTGCTTTTAAATGCTAGTAAAACTAAATGCATGCTCTTCAACTGATTGTTGCCCGCACCCGCTCGTAGTGACTAGCATCACTACTCTGGACGGTTCTGACTTAGAATATGTTGCCAACTACAAATACCTAGGTGTCTGGTTAGACTGTAAACTCTCCTTCCAGACTCGCATTAAGCTATGTTATTGACTGTACGTTTGTTTGTGTAACTCTGTTGTTTGTGTCGCTTTGCTTTATCTTGGCCAGGTCACAGTTGTAAATGAGAACTTGTTCTCAACTGGCCTAACTGGTTAAATAAATAAAATAAAAAATATTCATTATCTTGAAACTGGCACTGCAGATCTTGGCTCATACATGGAGAGGTTTGGTGGTTAATATATTGCCTAAAACAATATACCGTCACACTTCTTTATCCCTCTCTCCCTTTCTCTTGCCCTCCTTCACTATCAGTCTGTGTAAAATAAATCCCCATGTATGTACCAAAAATATCAGGTACATTCACTTTTCAGTTGAGCTTTTGCACTTTTTAAATTATGCTGAAAACCCACCAGTGGGGCTCATGTCAGGGATCTGTTGGCCTTGTGAATGTGTTAATGGAAAATATGTTTTGAAACAGAACTCTAGTTAGCCTGACAGGTGAGGTCATACATAAGCCGGTCTCCATGACACGCTAATACCAAACAGTGTTAGTGAACTGTTGCCTCTTCTGCTCCTCCTTTTCCTCCTCCCCCTCTTCTTCCCCTCCTTCCTGCTTCAGGGCATCTGGCATATTCCAGTGGATGAGATTGATCGCCCTGGCAGTTTTGCATCTCATATGAACCGATCCATCGTCCTCTTGCTGGAGGTGCTGTCTCAGCTGAAGGACCACGACACACTGATCAAAGACTCTTTCATGCTCCAGAGAACCCCTGACCAGGGAAAGTAAGGATCTCTCATGACTCAACCATGTTTCTCTCAGTTTTTCATGGCAACCATTTGTTCTAGTGTTTTTGTGTGAATTTGTTCTTCTCTTTCCTTTCTCTCTCTCATGTCTTAAAGGAAGTATTTGCGGGATGTGGATCGTCAGGTTTTGGCCCAGAGAGCATTTTTCCTAGCTGTAAAAGTCCTGGAGGACAATCTGAACAAACTCACAGGGGTATGCAACCAAAGCACTCTACACACTTGGAGAGGAGCTGAAAGCAGCTCCGTAGTTTATAGTTTCAGCATGCTCTTGCTTGTGTTGTGACGGGCTCTGTTCTTTCTCAGGTGTCGGAGCAGCCTTCCAAAGTGCCTGCGCCCTCCATGGGGGAAATGACAACCACGGACACGTCCAACAGGCCCAGTGCAGAGGACAGCAGTCATGCATTGCATAAGAAGCCTGAGCTCACTGAGGAACCCCAGGTCACTGCCCCAGGCCCTGACTCTGGGTCCCGGGAGACCCCTCAGACACAGCCAGCCCTGCTGGCCACAGACAGAAACAGGGGGGATCAGCAGCAGAGAACTCCATCTGGGAAGGTGGAGGCTGCTGTGGGCGAGTGGGCCAGAGCAGGGCCAGAGGAGCCCATGGAGCTGGATGCTGGCCACTGGGGGCGTCCCTCCAAGACCACAGACTCTCAGGGCAGCCAACCAGACACTGAGTCCCCCAGAACTGTTCTGGTGCCTGGGGAGAAAGTAGCTGAGAGCAGCCGCGCACCGGAGCTTTCTCTGGAGGACCTGAGCATCAGCTCCAGACAGCAGCAGCTCCAGTGCCCGGTAGCTAAGGGCTCAGTGTTAGCCAGCGTAGCAGAGCAGGGACTAGCCCAGGGGGCGCTATGCAGGCCCAGCAGGAAGAGGAAGCTCCTGGATGACGTGGAGTCAGGCGAAACTCTTCTGCTGGATGCCTACCGGGTGTGGCAGCAGGGACAGAAGGTCATGACCTACGACCTGGGGCGCATTGAGAAGATAATGTCAGAGACATACATGCTCATCAAGCAGGTATGCTGTACTTTTATGAGTTATTGGAGCAAACTCCCCTGTTTACCTTCACGTTTACAGCCACATTTCTCTCTCCCATCAACAATTGATTTATAACTGTGCCATGTCATGCACACATAATATATACTCACTGAAAAAGGAAATGGGTTTGGGAAATCCCTCTTGATATTGATTTAGCAAAGAGACCTGAAACACAGAGGGGACTTTCCCTACTCATGCAACTGCTATAAAATACTGTCATAAGGAACCAAATAGCACACGAGACCACTTTTAGCCTAATCATCTTCACAGTGCTACATGTATTAACTAAGATATTAACACAAATAGCACTATTAATATTTACAGCTCATAATCATAAGTATAATCATAAAAGGGCAGCAGGCATCCTAGCGGTTAAGAGCATTGGGCCTGCAACTGAAAGGTCGCTGGTTTGAATCCCCAAGCCGACTAGGTGAAAAAATCTGCCTGTGCTCTTGAGCAAGGCACTTAACCCTAATTGCTCCTGTAAATTGCTCTGTATACGAGCGTTTTCTAAGTGACTAAAAATGTAAAATAAGTAATTATAAGCATTAGGACATCTCACCCTAAATTTAATTGGTGTTTTCATTACATTTTGTGAATCCTGACCTAGCTAATAGGGAACTGTACAAAGTGTTTATTATTCTAAATGTCAATTATACTAAATGTCTTATTTTCCAACAGTGATGGATTTGATCATTTCCGACAAAAGGTCTTCTGTATTACGTGGCCCAGTATAATGGCTTCCGTGGATTCAGACAGAGAGAATTACCCATTTATTATTTCTGTCTTTCCAGCAGATAACACAGATTTATTGCTCACTGACTAAATTACTGGTTTCCTGTTTTTCTGAGACAACCGTTGCCTGTTTGAAAGGTGAAGGTTGTGCATTTTATTTACTTTGGTTTGTCAAAACAGCAAAATGATTTTGTGCATTGTGATTGGGACTCTTTCTAGTGCACTGCTTGTGTAGAAGCAGTCTTATGTTCTTGCCCGCTCACTGACTCTGAAGCTAAACGTAAACTTCGGATTCAGTTTGGACTTCTGTTACCTAGAACTGACACTGTTGTGTAAAGTAGGTACCCTACTAGTTCTTGAGATTCAGTTTGATAGACTGAGCAAAAAGGGACATTTCTATTGCAGCACTGTAACCGGAATGTTGATTTAATTTAATAATTTCTTCCACTTGCAGAACTGATCAAATAATAGAGGGATTAGTTACTTTATGTATTGCATCTGAGCCAACTTCTCCTTTGCTGTTGGCTGGCATTGAGGGTGTTGTTTGAGCACAGCTCTCATCAGCCTCTAGACGCATAGCTAGTGATCAATGCTGACCGCGGGGAACCTGGTATGACATTGGCTATGTGTCAAGCCACAGAGATGGAGTGGGAGGCAACAGAGGATGGAGGGGCCACGACTAGGCTGAAGAGAGGGAGATGGCAAGCTACTACAACCCTTCCTCTATTTAGCTTCATTCAGTGTCACTTCTATCTCTTCTCTCTCTCACACGCACACTGACGGATGCTATTTTGCAAGTTAATAATATTGAAACCATTGGAAAGTGTGCTGAGACTTTGGCTGAGATTTGCTTCCCATGTTTTGCGACAAAGGAAAACTACTTTTTTCTCCTGTGGCTGGAAAGGGGTAACGTGACAGTGTGCCTTCTGACACACTAATAGGGCTTACATATCTCCTGAACAAAGTGAGCAAGCCTTGACACAACTTTCTTAGTACAGTTGAGTCAGTGACACTACATGCTTTTCCCTAACATGTTTTTAGTGAAGCAAAATTACAGTATTAGTGCCAAATTCTTCACCTTGCTTCTCACTTTCCAAATACAAGCCATCTCTTAGAAATTAGCTTCTAACCCAATTCCACAAGGCTTTTGTGCAGCACAGCAGTTTTGTTTCATGTCATTGGATCTGTTTTACAGTTCAGTGATGTAGCCAATAGCCATGTTCCTCTGCCATGAATATAAAGTACAGAGCAAGAGCAGTTGGCAGGTTGTCAAAAGTTTTAGTTAGCTTTGGCTCAGCTCTAATCTGACATGTTTGTGCCCATGCAAGCCCTCATAGGTCTCTTATGCTACTTCAGATGAAGGAAAGTTCTTGATTAGCCCACACCTCCACTCTACCATGCTAGGGGAGGGACTTCCTCTAAAACGTATCCAAAATGACAGCTCTCCAGTGTAACCAACCTCTGTCTCAGAGTGCTGCCTCTTGCAGTCCTCCCAGTCTTTGGCCCCCAGGTCTGCCAAGTCATTCCTAGAGCTGTTACGGTGACCGTATTACCGCCACACCGGTAGTCACGAGTCATGACTGCAGTCAAATTCCATGTGACTGTTGAGTCACGGTAACTAGGCTTCTCCAAAACTGCATTCTGATGCCACTGGACATTAGTAGCCTACCAAACTTGCTAACAGCCAGTCACTAATGGCCTGGTACTCAGCGCTCTATTATCCCTCTAATCACTATGACATCAATGCCCTTCATGAGAGCCATGTTATTCAGAGTTTGAGCGGAATAGGATCACCTGTTCCGCAACGAGAGCTAGATCATCATAGCTGGTTGATGCATGGAATTAAAGAAGTGTTCCTATAAGCCCATATATATAGCCTATGCAATTGCGTGAGAAAACAAAGTTTTTATGGCCTCTATTAAAAAGAGGATTCCATGAGCTTTCTATAGACTAGGTCTAGTATATTTATTTCTCAACTTTCCTAATATTAAGAACATTGGTTCACAACCTGAGTAGCCTACTTGGCTGGCATGAAAATGAACCGCGGGAAAAGCGTGCTACATTAGCTATTCAAGTGCATACGGATTACGTCTTTTTTCCCCCTGCCACTGTTCCAACAGGTGCATGATAAGTCAAAACAAATTTGTTATAAATATTATTTAGTGTACAGTGCATTCGGTATTCAGACCCCTTGACTTTTTCCACATTTTGTTACGTTACAGCCTTTTTCTAAAATGGATTAAATACATTTTTTCCTCGTCAATCTACACACTGTACCGCACAATGACAAAGTGAAACATTTTTTTTTTTAAATATTGCTAATTTATAAAAACTTTTTTACAGATACAGTTGAAGTCGGAAGTTTACATACGCCTTAGCCAAATACATTTAAACTGAGTTTTTCACAATTCCTGACATTAACTAGTAAAATAGTAGAGAATTATTTCTTTCTTTCATCACATACACAGTGGGTCTGAAGTTTTACATACACTCAATTAGTATTTGGAAGCATTGACTTTAAATTGTTTAACTTGGGTCAAACGTTTAAGGGTAGCCTTCCACAAGCTTCCCACAATAAGTTGGGTGAATTTTGGCCCATTCCTCCTGACAGAGCTGATGTAACTGAGTCAGGTTTGTAGGCCTTCTTGCTCGCACACACCTTTTCAGTTCTGCCCACAAATTTTCTATAGGATTGAGGTCAGGGCTTTGTGATGGCCACTCCAATACCTTGACTTTGTTGTCCTTAAGCCATTTTGTCACAACTTTGGAAGTATGCTTGGTGTCATTGTCCATTTGGAAGACCCATTTGCGACCAAGCTTTAACTTCCTGACTGATGTCTTGAGATGTTGCTTCAAAATATCCACATCATTTTCCTCCCTCATGATGCCATCTATTTTGTGAAGTGCACCAGTCCCTCCTGCAGCAAAGCACCCCCACAACATGATGCTGCCACCCCCGTTCTTCACGGTTGGGATGGTGTTCTTTGGCTTGCAAGCATCACCCTTTTTCCTCCAAACATAACGATGGTCATTATGACCAAACAGTTCTATCTTTGTTTCGTCAGACCAGAGGACATTTCTCCAAAAAGTACGATCTTTGTTCCCATGTGCAGTTGCAAACCGTAGTCTGACTTTTTTCTGGTGGTTTTGGAGCAGTGGCTTCTTCCTTGCTGAGCGGCCTTTCAGGTTATGTCGATATAGGACTTGTTTTGCTGTGGATATAGATACTTTTGTACCTGTTTCCTCCAGTATCTTCACAAGGTCCTTTGCTGTTGTTCTGGGATTGATTTGCACTTTTCGCACCAAAGTACGTTCATCTCTAGGAGACAGAACGCGTCTCCTTCCTGAGCGGTATGACGGCTGCGTGCTCCCATGGTGTTTATACTTGCGTACTATTGTTTGTACAGATGAACGTGGTACCTTCAGGCGCTTGGAAATTGCTCCCAAGAATGAACCAGACTTGTGGAGGTCTACAATTTTTTTCTGAGGTCTTGGCTGATTTCTTTTGATTCTTTTGATTCATGACACAATGACTTGTGTCATGCACAAAGTAGATGTCCTAACCAACTTGCCAAAACTATAGTTTTTGTTGACAAGAAATTTGTGGAGTGGTTGAAAAACAAATTTTAATGACTCCAACCTAAGTGTATGTAAACTTCTGACTTCAACTGTACCTTATTTACGTATGTATTCAGACCCTTGGCTATGAGACTTTAAATTGAGCATCCTGTTTCCATTGATCATCCTTGATGTTTCTACAACTTGATTGGAGTCCACCTGTGGTAAATTCAGTTGATTGGACATGATTTTGAAAGTCACACATTTGTCTATATAAGGTCCCACAGTTGACAGTGCGTGTCAGAGCAAAAACCAAGCCATGAGCTCCAAGGAATTGTCCGTAGAGCTCAGAGACAGGATTGTGTTGAGGCACAGATCTGGGGAAGGGTACCAAAACATTTCTGCAGCATTGAAGGTCCCCAAGAACACAGTGGCCTCCATCATTCTTAAATGAACCACCAAGAGTCTTTCTAGAGCTGGCCGCCTGGCCAAACTGAGCAATCGGGGAAGAAGGGCCTTGGTCAGGGAGGTGACCAAGAACCCGATGGTCACTCTGACAGAGCTCCAGAGTTCCTCTGTGGAGATGGGAGAACCTTCCAGGCGGACAACCATCTCTGCAGCATTCCACCAAATCATGCCTTTATGGTAGTGGCCAGACGGAAGCCACTCCTCAGTTAAAGGCACATGACAGCCCACTTGGAGTTTGCCAAAAGGCACCTAAAGGACTCTGACCTTGACAAACATTTACAAACACCAGATTCTCTGGTCTGATGAAACCAAGATTGAACTCTTTGGCCTGAATGCCAAGCATCACGTCTGGAGGAAATCTGCCACCATCCCTACAGTGAAGCATGGTGGTGGCAGCATCATCCTGTGGAGATGTTTTTCGGCGGCAGGGACTGGGAGACTAGTCAGGATTGAGGGAAAGATGAACAGAGCTAAGTACAGAGATCCTTGATGGAAACCTGCTCCAGAGGACCTCAGACTGGGGCGAAGGTTCACCTTCCAACGGGACAACGACCCTAAGCACACATCCAAGACAACGCAGGAGTGGCTTCTGGACAAGTCTCTGAATGTCCTTGAGTTGCCCAGCCAGAGCCCGGACTTGAACCCAATTGAACATCTCTGGAAAGACCTGAAAATAGCTGTGCAGCAATACTCCCCATCCAACCTGACAGAGCTTGAGAGGATCTGGAGAGAAGAATTGAAGAAACTCCCCAAATACAGGTGTGCCAAGCTTGTAGCGTCATACACAAGAAGACACGAGGCTGAAATCGCTGCCAAACATGCTTCAACAAAGTACTGCGTAAAGGGTCTGAGTACTTAAGTTTATTTTTAATACATTTGCAAAAATGTCTAAACCTGTTTTTGCATTGTCATTATGGGGTATTGTGTGTAGATTGATAAGGGAATAATCAACTATTTAATCCATTTCAGAATAAGGCTGTAGCGTAACAAAATGTGGATAAAGTCGAGGTCTGAACTTTCCTAATGCACTGTTTGTAAAGGCACGATTAAATCGAGAATAGTCTGATGGGTAAGAATATCATCACTATATCAATGCATTTTTTTAAACTTTCATGCATCATGTAGCAAAGGCCTAATATATGTTGATACGTATTTCTTATGACAACTAAAGTGGCCAAATAACTCTTAGCGTAGCCTATAGGCCTAGGGTCCCTGGAACAGGGTTGGAGAGCACAGAGCCCAGTGAAACGTGTTCTTATAAGCCCAGCCATTGCGCAATCGCGTATGAAAACAGAGTTTTGACTTGACATTATTTAAAAGAGGATTCCAGCTTTCGCATGCTGCTATATTTATTTATTTATTCATTCTTAAAATTAAGCACATTCATCCACTTTACAACCGGTGTAGCCTACCTGGCATATTAAAAACGTAACCTCCATTCACTATTTAAGTGCAGGCTATGGATGACATCAATCAAAAATTATTCCACACATATTAGTAGGCTATATGTAAAGACCAGAATTAATTCAGATGAGTCTGATGTACTTGTCAAATTGTGAATGAGAGACTGATGAAGTGTGTGCAGCCTGTGCAAGAAGCAGAGCGAGCGCATTCCTTTCATGCAACTTTTTTCAAATTGTCATTAGTTACATCATGCAGCCTTAGGCTACATGTTTTAATTTCTAATATATCCTAAGGTTTGTATCACAACTAAAGTTGCATAAATAACTAAATTAAGCATACAGCATATATATTTGTTAACCGCTCAACACAATAGCCGCATGTGTCCCTCAGAAATCATTTTGGGAAAAATATCCTTTCCATTTTATTCAGCTATCTTCAATTGTAGTCTTTGTACTATAAAATAATGCCACAGGAATTATAAGTAAATCTTGTAATTAACTAGTGTAAATTAACTAGTGTAGCCCTCAGCCATATGGCATAGCCAGATCAGGGCTTAACGTAAGGATTACTCAGAATATGCTATTCTGTTCCTCTGAAATAGGTAAAATGTTCTTCATATCATAGGTTGTTTCTTTAGACCTGCCTAAAAGAGACAATGGATTTATTGATGGTGTAGGCTGTATTCATTCTAGATTTTTTTCGACTTCTTAAATTGTAGATGTTCCAAAGGTCTGCATCAGTGGCTTGTAGGCTATGGGTGGACGCCCAGCAACGCTAAACTGGTTTATATTAATTAACGTCAATGACCGTGAGACTGGCAGTTATTTGCATGACAGTTACCGCCTGACAAAATGTCATGACTGTCACAGCCCTAGACTCATTCCACAGGCCATTTCCTGTGGCAGCAGCATGTTACAACCTATAGGGTTCCACCTACTGCGTGTGGTCAATGCAGAACCAAACAGCGTTTACCACCACACCACCACATAATAGTATAGCGTGTCTGAGGGAGAGGTGAACCTGGAGGCTAACTTTCATGTGGCTTCCTGACTCTCACACAGACTTCTACAGTTTGGCAGATAGAGAGCAGCCAGCCTTCACAGAGAGAGGCCTAATGAGGGCCGCCGCCTCCTGTTGCCACGGCCACATTCACTCTGAGAAAGGCCTTTTTCCATGTCTGTTAGCTGCCCAGAGCAGCATCAGTGGTGCTAAGGTGGCTGTGTAAACGGTGTGTTGCTCTGCTCTGATTGTCTCTGTTCTCTTCTCTTCCCGCATGGTGTGGACAGGTGGATGAGGACGTGGCGCTGGACCAAGCCGTGAAGTTCTGCCAGATACAGATGGCCACGTCAGCACAACGACAGGTATGGGGGATGACCTGGGCCACAAACACAGTGCACATACACATCAACACGAAGTACATTACATTTCATGCATATACCCTACACCTACATGGACCCCATACAAATACAACACTCACAAATGTAAACATTCAATATGTACATACCAGTGGAGACTGCTGAGAGGAGGACGGCTCATAATAATGGCTGGAACGGAGCAAATGGAATGGCATCAAAAGACCTCCCCAATTAAGGTGCCACCAACCTCCTGTGGTACATACACTCAGTGGCCAGTTTATTAGGTATACCACCCCGTTCACGAAAATGGTTTGCTCCAACAGACAGTGAGTCACGTGGCCGTGGCTTGCTATATAAAGCAGGCAGACAGGCATTGAGGCATTCAGTTACTGTTCGATTGAATGTTAGAATGGACAAAACGAGTGACCTAAGCGACTTTGAGCGTGGTATGATTGTTGGTGCCAGGCGCGCTGGTTCCAGGATCTCAGAAACGGCCGGCCTTCTGGGCTTTTCACGCACGACAGTGTCTAGGGTTTACCGAGAATGGTATGACAAACAAAAAGCATCCAGTCAGTGGCAGTCCTGTGGGCGAAAACAGCTCGTTGATGAGAGGTTGAAGGAGAATGGCAAGAATCGTGCAAGCTAATAGGCGGGCCAAAAACTGCGCAGTACAACAATGGTGTTCAGCACAACATTTCGGAACACACAACTCGTCGGTCCTTGTCACGGATGGGCTATTGCAGCAGACGACCACAACAGGTTCCACTCCTATCAACTAAAAACAAGAAGAAGCGGCTCTAGTGGGCACACAATTACCAACACTGGACAATTTAAGGAGTGGAAAAACATTGCCTGGTTCAACAAATTCCCGGATCCTGCTGATGGCAGAGTCCAGATTTGGCGTAAGCAGCGGGAGTCCATGGACCCATCCTGCCTGGTGTCAATGGTACAGGCTGGTGGCGGTAGTGGAATGGTGTGGTGAGTGTTTTCCTGACACACGTTAGGTCCCTTGATACCAATTGAGCAGCATTTGAACGCCACACATTGTAGAATTCATGCTACAAAGAATTCAGGCTGTTCTGGAGGCAATGAGGGGTACGACCCGGTACTACATGGGTGTACCTAATAAACTAGCCACTGAGTTGAATCAAAGCACGTTGCACAAATAGATCTGCCCCAGATATCATATTCTCATCTGTTCATCTGACTGGAGACGTCGTCCAAAGCCAGGACCTCTCATTTATACATCTGGGCTTTGATTGAAGCTATTCGAAGGATGTGTGGAGAAGTCACACAATTCCAATGAAACTTCAGGTTCATTGCCTCTTGTCTTTCCCATCCACGAGATGTTAAGATCTAAATGATCTGGCCAATCAGTGGTCTACTTGCGTTCATATTTTTTATGACCGGTATATGCTCACACCTATCTGTTGTTGGGGTACGCCCACACCACTCCAACACAAAGGTATTTTTTGTCTGTAAAACTACACTGAACAAAAATATACACAACATGCAACAATTTTCTAAGATTTTACTGAGTTACAGTTCATTTAAAGAAATCAGTCAATAGAAATGCATGCATTAGGCCCCAATCTATGTATTCCACATGACTGGGCAGGGGCGCAGCCTACCCACTTGGGAGCCAGCCCCACCCACTGGGGAGCCAGGAGGCGACTTATTGGAGAGAAATTAACATTAAATTCTCTGGCAAGAGCTCTGGTTGTCATTCCTGCAGTCAGCATGCCAGTTGCACGCTCCCTGTTGACTGCAGGAACTTCCACCAGAGCTGTTGCCAAATAATTTCATATTCATTTCTCTACCATAAGCCGCCTCATCGTTTAAGAGAATTTGGCAGTACATCCAACCGGCCTCACAACCGCAGACCATGTGTATGGTGTCTTGTGGGCGAGCGGTTTGCTGATGTCAACATTGTGAACAAAGTTCCTTATGGTGGCGGTGGTGTTATGGTATGTGCAGGCGCAAGCTAAGGACAACGAACACATTTGAGTTTTATCGATGGTGATTTGAATGCACAAAGATACCGGGAATAGATCCTGAAGCCCATTGTCGTGCCATTTATCCGTCGACATCACCTCATGTTTCAGCATGATAATGCACGGCCCCATGTTGCAAGGATCTGTACACAATTCCTGGAAGCTGAAAATGTCCCAGTTCTTCCTGGCCTGCATATACAGTGCGTTCGGAAAGTATTCAGACCCCTTGAATTTTTCCACATTTTGTTATGTTACGGCCTTATTCTAAAATGGATTTWAAAAAAAAGGTTTTCCTCATCAATCTACACACAGTACCTCATAAACTGAAATGTAACTTTTACACAAGTATTCAGACCCTTTACTCAGTACTTTGTTGAAGCACCTTTGGCAGAGATTACAGCCTCAAGTCTTCTTGAGGATGACGTTACAAGCTTGGCACACCTGTATTTGGGGAGTTTCTCCCATTTTTCTCTGCAGATCCTCTCAACCTTCGCCCCAGTCTGAGGTCCTGAGCGCTCTGGAGCAGGTGTCATCATGGATCTCTCTGTACTTTGCTCCGTTCATCTGTCCCTTGATTCTGACTAGTCTCCCAGTCCTTGCCGCTGAAAAACATCCCCACAGGGATGGTGCCAGGTTCCCTCCAGACATAACGCTTGGCATTCAGGCCAAAGAGTTCAATCTTGGTTTCATAAGACCAGAGAATCATGTTTCTCGTGGTCTGTGAGTCTTTAGGTGCCTTTTGGAAAAAGCGGGCCTCTATGTACCTTTTACCGAGGAGTGGCTTCCGTCTGGCCACTCTACCATAAAGGCCTGATTTGGTGGAGTGCTGCAGAGATGGTTGTCCTTCTGGAAGGTTCTCCCATCTCCACGGAGAAACTTTGGAGCTCTGTCAGATTGACCATCGGGTTCTTGGTTACCTCCCTTACCAAAGCCCTTCTCCCCTGATTGCTCAGTTTTACCGGGCGCCAGCTCTTGGAAGTATCTTAGTGGTTCCAAACTTCTGCCATTTAAATCAAATCTAATTTTATTTGTCACATGCACCGAATACAGTAAAATGCTTACAAGCCCTTAACTAACAACTAACTGTGCCTCGATACAATCTTGTCTCTGAGCTCTACGGACAATTCCTTTTACCTCATGGCTTGCTCTGACATGCACTGTCAACTGTGGGACCTTATATAGACAGGTGTGTGCCTTTCCAAATCATGTCCAATCAACTAAATTCACCACATGCGGACTCCAAGTTGTAGAAACATCTAAAGTATGATTGATGGAAACAGGATGCACCTAAGCTCAATTTCCGAGTCTCATAGCAAAGGGTCTGATTACTTATGTAAAAGTATTTCTGTTTTTTATTTCGAATAAATTAGCAAAAACATGTCAACTCTTTTCGCTTTGTCGTTATGGTGTGTAGATTGATTAGGGGAAAACATGAATTTAATACATTTTAGAATAAGGCTGTAAGGTAACAATGTGGAAAATGTCAAGGTCTGAATACTTTCCGAATGCACTGTATTCACCAGACATGTCACGCATTTAAGCATGTTTGGCATGCTCTGGCTCGACGCATACGACCGTGTGTTCCAGTTCCCACCAATATCCAGCAACTTCACACAGACATTGAAGAGGAGTGGGATAACATTGCCCACGCCACAAACAGCCTGATCAACTCTATGCGAAGGAGATATCACGCTGCATGAGGCAAATGGTGGTCATACCAGATTTTGACTGTTTTTCTGTTTTCATGCCCCTACTTTTTATTTAAGGTATCTGTGACCAACAGATGCATATTTGTATTCCCAGTCATGTAAAATCCATAGATCGGGGCCTAATAAATGTATTTCAATTGACTGATTTCCTTATATGAACTGTAACTCAGTAAAATCTTTGAAATTGATGCATGTTGCGTTTATTTATTTTTTAGTATATAAGAAATCTAAGATTATATCCATCTCAGGGCTACAGCTATGCATTTGGTGTGCTAACTTGCTAGCTAAGTGGCTAGATGTCGAAATCAAAATGGTTACAGCAAAGGCATTCAATCCCCTCCTGTATCAAGATAGATAGTTTTTTTGCATCAAAACATATCACCCCTTGTGTGCACATTGGGTAATACTGTTTACCCCGGTATGGTACAGAAACGGTATGATAGTATCAAATTTTATTGGTCACATACACATGGTTAGCAGATGTTAATGCGAGTGTAGTGAAATGCTTGTGCTTCTAGTTCCGACCGTACAGTAATATCTAACAAGTAAAAAATACTGCATAGTTTCCTAAGAACGCGAAGCGAGGCGACCATCTCTGTTGGCGCCATCTTGCCTTACTAAGATGAACATCTGGATACCGCTCAACCTTAAATATTGCAGTTGTCAATATTGCAATTTCGATGTGAATTTGATGAATTGTGCAGCTCTACTTGCCAGCCATGGATAGATGCCCTGGGTGAATGATACAGTACTCAATAAATATTGGAACAGCATTGATTCAGTGATTGTTAATCATGACATATTCTGTTCTATCGCCTCCTCTTTGCTATCTGGAAACAAACCGTTTTTAAATAAATACTTAATCATTTTGATGCATGTTTGTTTATTTCTAGATGTTAAAGCATGTCTGTTCCTCTACTCTGTTTGCAGTGCACATTCTATGCCATTTCACTCTTTTCCCCTAAGCCTGCTGTAACTTATCTTTTGACCCCTTTCCATTGTTTTCAAAGCACACGTTTGCATATGTGTCAGTTGAGTTTCAATTACTTTAGCCAAACCAAATAATACACTACTGGGAATGTCTGACTGCTAGTGACTTGCTGTATAGGAAAGACGTCTGTAGTAATAACAAAGATGATTTGATGACACAAGGCGACAGTTGTTTGGACCCTTTCACTGTAACCTTGTTTAGCACTGTAGCCTAACTGAGGGAGATGTGCTAGTTCTGTTTGCCCTTATTATTTGGGTGCTGTACTGTTTGATTTTGATGCCTGCAGAGCTACATGGGTGAGCAGCGCAGCAGTGACCGACTGCAGAAGAAGTCAACTAGATCAGAGTATTGTTTCCTAATGGACTCACTGGCATTCTTCTCCCTTTTCAAAGAGCAGTGTGGCCCATTTAACATGCAGTCTCTGTCTGTAGTAAGATGAGCAGTGTTCTCAGCCACTGGACTAGCTGGGTAAATCCCAGGGCTTTTGAAGTCTTCTCTGTACCAACCTGCCAGTGCTTAAAATAACCTCAGGTGCAGTAAGAATATTCCCTTTTGTCCTCTTCGTCTTCACACTTTGCAGAAATTTTTATTGGTTTGAACTGTATATTTCATTGGTATGCACAGCATTGCTTATTTGCACATGAAAGGCAATGCTACATTGAATTCTATGGGGAAAGTTTAACACAAGTTTCTTCTGCAGCCAGATGCAGAAACTCTAGACACAACAGTGATTTTCAATTCATTAAAATGAAAGTTATATCCAACGTGAAACTAGAAAAAAGGCCATTATAATAGCTTTGTTAGGTGTGATGCTAACCCTAACCTATAATCATCACAGCTGAGCTTTGTGTTCATCTCTCACATTCTTTATAAAATCATCAGTTATTTTTCTGTCTGTGGCAGTCACTGATTTTTGCCCCCCCACACCCCTGCCTCCGCATCCGGCATCTCTCATCCTGTTGTCGTGGTGACGTAAACCACACTATACTGGAGGGAGAAAACGATGGGTAGGTTACCATAGCTCGCAATTGAGTTATTTACCATAATTTATACAGATGAGGATTGTGGTCATGACTCATGGCCTTATAAAAGCTCAGTGTATGCGTGTGCATTACAAGTCATGATGTAGATACGATTTTGATGCTGGATCCAAGCAGGAGGGTTTCATAAGTGTGCATGAGGTCCGCTGTAATCAGTTTGTCCCATTTATCACACCACATCCAGGTTACCTATGGGTTTCTTCTCACTTCTCCATGTTTAGACCTAATTGACATTACCGTTTGTATTCAAGGTCTAGTCACTATTCTAGTGGTTATGATTTGGAAGGGATAATACAGCAGAGCAGAAAATGACTGTCTTCTGTGTGATCCTCTGCTCACTGCAACCTACTCCCTGTCACCTGTTTACACCTGAGACGGAAGATTCCTACAACGTAGCCTAGCATCCCCTAGATCAGGGTTTCCCAAACTCAGTCTTGGGGGGCCCCCGCTGGGTGCACTTTTTTTTTCTTCCCTAGCACTACACAGCTGATTCAAATAACCAACTCATTATCAAGCTTTCACTATTTGAATCAGCTGTGTAGTGCTAGGCCAAAAAACAAAACGGCCCCCAGGACCGAGTTTGGGAAACCTTGCCCTAGATCACGTGTCAAAATCATTCCACGGAGGGCCGAGTGTCTGCAGGTTTTCGCTCCTCCCTTGTACTTGATTGATTAATTAAGTCATGAATTAGTAAAGAACTCCCCTCACCTGGCTGTCTAGGTCTTAATTCAAAGGAAAACACAATAGATTTCAATATCTACCAGACACTCAGATTTTGTACCAGCCAAAACACACAAACTGATCAACATGTTTCTAAAACAATTACATGTATTACTAGTAAGCAGTGACTAATGTGGTATATTGTTTAATTAAATTTTTTGTGACCCGAGTCTTTTAACCAAAATATCACAGATGAGACAAAAATGTTCACCTGCCTGTTTATGGGCGGTAGATAGGTTAGAGCGTATGGACTAGCAACGAATCCCCGAGCTGACAAGGTACAAATCTGTCGTTCTGCCCCTGAACAAGGCAGTTAATCCACTGTTCCTAGGCCGTCATTGTAAATAAGAATTGTTCTAAACTGACTTGCCTAGTTAAATAAAAAAATAAATTGAAAGGGCGGGAAGTTACCGTGGTAGCGTGACTAGTCATGTTTGTGCCTGTCACCAACCTTTTCTGAGTGAAGAACACTTTCTGAGTCAAATTGCAAGCTGAGATCTACTGCTCAGATTTTATCTAAACACAAGCCTATGCAACATTAACCATTTAAAAGCAGTACTGTAGCAATGAAGATTGTGCAGTAAGCTATAGACCCAATACATTATCACCGCATATTCGCTTTGCTTGAATTGCCCTGCCGATGCATTGTTCCGGACATTTTTTTAAATTATATTTTGAAATTTGAGGTAGGCTATATGATCACACTGGTAATAGATCCATTGTTGTATTACTTGTGCGGCACAGCTGAGTGAGCATACATTTAAATAATGAGCTTTTTATTTTACTGGGCTGATGGTGTCTGCATCTGATGGTCAGTCTCAGCGGAGGGAGAGAGCAGCAGAGTGAGGGTCCACCCCTCAACATCCCTCCGCTCTCCCTTTCCTCCACTGACACTGACCAAAAAGGGACACCGTCTTCCAGCTGATGGGGAAACTTGTCGCACTGCTTTATTTAATGCTAAAATTTTGTTACTCCTATGAACAGAGAAAGTGAAATATTCCTCGATATTAAAAAATAACCAAACTGCTAATAATAACAGCAACGCAAGCCTATAAATACACTTGCCTACTCATTCATTACTGCTGCACTGCTTGTTGTAGAGCTGAGTGGAAATAGGAAGAATGCACATTTCATGGCTTATAAAAGTGTTGAATACAAAGTGTTGACAGTGCAGAGTTTATAACTTAAAGATCAACTCACTGGGCTCCCGAGTGGCGCAGCAGTCTAAGGCACTGCATCTCATTGAAATAGGCATCACTACAGTCCCTGGTTCAAATCCAGGCTGAATCACATCTGGCCTTGATTGGGAGTCCCATAGGGCGGTGGCTGGGTTTGGCCGTCATTGTAAATAAAAATTGGTTCTTAATTGAATTGCCTGGTTAAATAAATAAAAACATATCTTTTCTGTATTCCTTGACAGTTTCTCTCTAGTGATGGTTTTAAACGTTTTGAAATCTCACAGTATCAATTTTTCTGTTGCTTTCTTTTATGCCTTCTAAATTACTGCAGACACGGTGATCTGAACCATCCGATTGGCCAGCGGTAGACCTATAGTGCACTTGATTTGCTCTCTGGGTACGCAGGGAAGGCAGAGTTTGTACCTTCAGACACATGAAATTGTTCAAAATGGCAACAGTTTGCCTATCCGGCGCATGAATCGGGTGCACCTAATGCCAACAGCTCGAGACGAATAAAAAATATAGGACACAAGGCATTATTGTTTTTACATAAATGTTTGGCGATCGACTAGGTTGGTGACCACAGGACTAGTAGCAGCGTTGTCTTCTCTTCCCTAGCAGTTGAAACTCAAACATAGAAAAACAACCTAGCTGCTAAACAAAACAGTGTAAATAGCCAAGAAACACAAGGACAAAGTCTCACTTTAGTAGACTTTCGTTTCAAGTAAATTAGACCAACTTTTATGCTTGTGCACTTCTAAAATTGTATCTTTCACTTATTTCTTCACCTGAGTATAGACCCCATCCAGGCAGTGTTGCAGCGCAAGGGGCAAGGGGGATGCTGGGCTATATAGGATTCGTAGTTCTTTGACTGTGCGATTCATTCACCAGCTATAAAACAAAACGTCAGAAATACTTTTGAGAACAGCTTCTCCAGCATTTATTTTACTATAAATGTGATAATACTTGACTATTTTTATTCACAAATGCTCGAATTGTGGAGCTCTGACCAACCGCCAACGTAGCTGGTAAAATATTTTACCCGCCAACACTGAAAATAAATGGTCAAGCGTAAGTCTCCGACATGTTACGGGGAAATAGGATAAGATTTTGTTAGAATGCATCCTATTGCAAGATATTTCACAGCAATTTAGATGGTTCAATGATTCCCTACACTATTCAGTGCTTGTTTTCAGATGCCGCTCCGGCCGGAGAAATCAATTGGCGAATATCACAACACTGTAATACTGTGAAACACAATCATTCCACTATTTTTATTTTATTAACTAGGCAAGTCAGTTATGAACAAATTATTATTTACAATGACAGCCTACCCCATCCAAACCCAGACAACGCTGGACCAGTTGTGCGCCACCCTATGGGACTCCCAATCATGGCCAGATACGATACAGCCTGGATTCAAACCAGGGACTGTAGTGACGCCTCTTGCATTGAGATGCCGTGTCTGGGACCACCGCGCCACTCGAGAGCCCGAGTTAACTGCAGATATATTGACATTTTATGAAATTACAATTTAAAAAATAATCTATGTATAGCACCTTTTAAAGTACAGAAGTTGTTATTGTACATCTAGGCTCTTTGTTGAGTCCGAGTTCTTACCTGGGAAGAGGTTTGCATAAGGCTAAGTAACTCCCCTGCAGGGACCTGGGCGTTACTCGTGTGGGTGGGAGGATCTGCTAGTCGTGTTTTGAGAGGATTCATTATAATATCTTGCTGTTTCTGCCATTTAATTTACTTTGGACTTATTTGAACAAATTTGTGAGGGGGTATTTTGTGTCCGTCCATTGTTTTCCCTCACCTGTACCTCTGACCATTGTCTCATTAGTACTCTGCTCAGAGTTATGCCCTCCTTACCAAGAAGTCCGGTCATATCTCAAACACTTCAGTGCCACCTGCTGCATTCACAGACTAAGTCAAGGAATAATATGGAGCTTCGGCTCTCGAAGAAACAATGATAGCCCTCGAACTTATTTAGAGGGGCAATTTCATTAAAATATGATAATAATAAAAAGATGATCAGAACAGGAGATGACCTACACAGAACTGATAAGCTGCTTTCAAACCCCATCTCAGTAATTGCAGAAGGGACCATCCATGGTCTGAATCTGACTTTGAAACCAGTCTGGCAGTAAGCAGTCTTCATATGATACACAACGAATGGTGGAAACGAACTAGGCTACACGGAGTCTGTTGCAATGCTCTCAGGTACTTTTTCTCAGAGCAAAGGGTCTTTATTTTGTTCCAATGTTTTTATGTATAATTCCTGATATAAGAAGCTTTACAGCTAGTGGTGGAAACCTGTAGGAGTTGCTGCTGTTGGTCTGTGTTGAGCTGTGCTGTGTGGTGGGTCTATTGCAGTTGGAGTTTGGAGGGTTGGTTGGTTTGTTTGTTGAATCCCCCAGGGAGCCTTGTTATTAATGACTCAGAGCAGGATTTGACTAGAAATCCCTGCGGTGGGATCCTGAGAAGAAAATACCATTGTGGTGAGCTATGTTATCAGTAGATCAGCTGACTTATCCAGACTAACCGTTGTTTTGTGGCAACCTTGTAGCCAGGGTCTGAGTTTTACTGAGTTCTGGGCTTTTAGGAAAGTTGAATGCTCATTTACTGCATTTCTAAACAATTTAAAATCTATAAAATGCTATTTGGAAAACAGCAAAAAAAAGAAACAAGTATTGCAGCCATTATCACATTGGTTGCTTCATTCACCACAGTTGATCAACAAACACAGCCTATTAGCTATACAACTATCTGCTACACATTAACTCTGCACTGGGATTAAAAACTATAATTTAATAAGTACAGAGGGATCTGTTTGCAGAAAAGGTATTTTATTAACAAAAGTTTGCTTTACAAAACTTTTTGTTGTTGAAGTTTTACAGCTAATTTCCTGCAATTCTACACATTTTGCCATGACTTATGCCATGTTAATATGATATATTGAAGCCACGGAAGTTCAAGGTCGACCGCGGTACTGCATAGTCTTGTTAACACTAGCCTCTCTACGTCCTTGACTTGAGTTCTGGAACGGCTGCTTTGATGTGTCGGCACGAAGTGACGATAAGGAAGAGACTGTGCCCTCAGACTTCAAGGTTGAATGAATCAGGATCTATTGTTTTACATAGGACCGTCCCAGCCCTTCCGCTTCAAGCCAGCACTTCCAGGATAAGCAAACACACACAGTAGCTAGCACAACCCTTCGGAGTTTGGGCATCGTTTGCTGCTAACATGAATAGAGCACACAAATCATCACACACATTTTCAAAACATTATAACAACTTGTCTATACTAAAACGAGTGACATATTAGACAACTGCAACCTGTTAAACATTACGATCTTGCGGCTAGCAAGTAGCAACTAATGAAAAAAAAAAAATTGCAACTAATGTTACCTAGCATTGTTCAGCCCATAGAAAGCCAGCCAGCTAATTACCAGCTAGCTTGCTATCAACTCAAAATCGTCTAGCTAATCAAATGTATGTGTTAATTTATAACCAACTAGTTATAGGCTGAACATTTCCTTACCCCACTGAAGTTATTCATTTTCCTTTTCAGAATGTCCTCTGTTTACATAGTAGGGCAATGATGTTTACTCCACTGAAGTTATTCATTTTCCTTTTCAGAATGTCCTCTGTTTACATAGTAGGGCAATGATGTGAACTGGGCGGCAGGTAGCCTAGTGGTTAGACTAGTAACCGAAAGGTTGCAAGATCGAATCCCCAAGCTGATAAGGTAAAAATCTGTCGTTCTGCCCAGAACAAGGCAGTTAACCCACTGTTCCTAGGCTGTCATTGTAAATAAGAATTTGTTCTTAAATGAAGGTAAAATTAACTGTATGTTCAATTCTGGTAAGTTTCCTCGCTGCCCCCTAATTTATGGCAATGCATGAACATGAAGTACCCTAAACATTAATAGATCATAGTCTGGCCCCAAAATATCAGACTACAGCAAGTATGAACAACAAAACCAAAAGGGATATGAATAATCTTTCATCAAGTCAACCTAAAATGTATATCTAATGCAACATTTACTAATGTAAAGATAAAGAAAAGAGAGCATGCACAAAATGTACTTTATTTTACAGGATGATATATAATGTGTGAAGAAAATAGGGAATGACTGTGAAATGTGAAGGTGTAGACTCAGTGAAGGTGTCTCATCCCTCTCTGTACCCTGGTGTAGTGGACCAATTCTTGTTCAGCCTCGTAGCATGGTTCTGATTCACCCTGCATCCCACTGCTGGCTTGCCTATGAAGCTAAGCAGGGTAGCTCCTGGTTGGTCCTTGGATGGGAGACCAGATGCTGCTGAGAAGTGTTGTTGGAGGGCCAGTAGGAGGCACTCTTTCCTCTGGTTAAAAAAAATATATATCCCAGGGTGGTGATTGGGGACATTTCCTTGTGTAAGGTGTTGTCTTTTGGATGGGACGTTAAATGGGTGTCCTGCCTCTGGTTACTACAGATCCCATGGCACTTATCGTAAGAGTTGGGGTGTCCTGCCTAAATTCCCAATCTGGCCACCTAATCATCCCCAGCATCCAATTGGCTCATTCATCCCCCTGCTGTAAATGAGAATGTTCTCAGTCAACTTACCTGGTAAAATAAGATACAAAAAAAATAGCTGATCTCCTGTAAATAGTGAAAGGACATTTAGATGTCTATGGGACAGTTTACAAACATAACATTGTAAAACACTCAGTGGGCTATGAGGTTTCCAACTTGAGACCCTATGGAGGATGAATGACCCGTCGAATTACAGAAACCCTGCACTTGTTCATATGAATTTGAGACTAAAAGGGGGGAACAACTGCAATTGGACAATAGAACAAATAAGGCTGAGCTTGCTTTATGCAGTTTCCATCGTCTAGTAGTATGCACCTGTAATTAAAGTTATTCACAGAGTATACATGAGTATTGACCATTTTAAAAGGTTCTATGAAAATCTATATAAATCAGAATTAAACAACCGTTTGACTGATCCTACAGCCTTCTTAGACTCAACAACCCTTAAGAAATTATCAGTTGACAAAAAAGAATAACGGAGATCACCCAAAAACAAATATTAGACACTGTTAAAAGATTTGCGTGGGAAAAAAGCCCCAGGAATGGACGGCTTTCCCATAGAATTCTATTTAATATTTTGGGACAAAGTAGTGCCCCTATTTACACAAATGACAGCACACATGTCACTCAGTTCAGTGCTTCCTAGTTCTATGTATCAAACAGTTATTTCAGTTATAATAAAACCAGGAACATCTGGAGAGTCCCCTGCTGCTTACAGACCCAGTTTAATAAATTGTCACAATGAAGTTATTGTAAAGCTCGTAAGCAATACAATGGCAAAAGTCTTACCAGACCTCCAAGATGGCGTAGCAGTGGGATGTCTGTTTTGATTGTCTTGTCCGTCCCTTGTATTTATCATTTTCTTTGTATATATTTTTTTATCTCATTTTCCATCTACGGACTGAACATACTCTCCTGCAACCCGCCTCTTCTACATTTGCACACACTACATAGATTTTTCTATTTTTCTATTTTTTGTGTTATTGACTGTACGTTTCTTTTTGTGTAACTCTGTGTTGTTGTTTTTGTCGCACCACTTTGCTTTATCTTGGCCAAGTGGCAGTTGTAAATGAGAACTTGTTCTCAACTGGCCAACCTGGTTAAATAAAGGAGAAATAAAAAAAATAAAACCTGATACATATAATTCAAAAAGGGTTTATTAAGAATGGACCCAAACGAATACAAGAACATGTTTCAGTTTAATACAATACGCTAAGAAATGAGATATAGATTTATCAATAATGGCTGTTGATGCCGAAAAGGCTTTTGAACGTCTTGAATGGCCTTTTCTATTCAAAAATTATAAAGCTTTCAACTTTCCAGCTGAAATAATAAATAAATAAAACATATTATATAAATGTCCTAAAGAAGAAATATACACAAATAATACATCTGATGAAAATGCTTTAAAAAGGGGCACAAGACAGGGTTGTCCTTTCTGACCCCTCCTGTTTGCACTGGCAATTTAACCGCTTGCAGAAATAATTAGAGGATCCAAACGTAACAGGTATCAGTATTGGTAAACATGAATATAACCTAAACTTATTTGCAGATGATCTCCTGATATACCTGACCAATATTGAAAACTCGATGCACCCCTTGCTAAAAAAAAGAAATCTGAATACAAAAACAAATTACATTTACGTTGAATAAAACTAAATAATGGCAATAAGAAAAATAATAACTAATCTACAGCAATCCTTTAAATGGACCACAAAAATATTAAATACTTAGGATGCTTAATAAGTGACAACAAATATATAAAAATAACTTTATCCCATTACTCAACAATATGAAAGCAGATCTAATTAAATGGAACAATCTTCCCATAAATCTTACAGGTAGAATAAAGCTCTTCAGAATGGCTTGGCTCGCAAAGTTTTATATTTGTTCTTGGTATTACCAATTACCCCCACCGAAGACATTCTTTAAAAAGTATACTCGGTCATAAGACTTAATATTGGCAAAAAAGTCTGAGGGTGGTTTTAACCTTCCAGACTTGGAATTGTATCAGCTCGCTAAGGCTTTTACTTGCACTAAAGAGAGGAGCAACATGTGCATGCTCATCCCCAGAATGTTTTCACGTGTCTATTTTCAAAGGATAAAGCAAAAAACATTAACAGCTTAATAGTTAACAACACTATAACAATATGGAAGAAAATGACACGTTATTCTACAGGAACCAATATCACTCCCTAAAAGCACATCCCTATGGAACAATCTTTGGATATCTTTTCAGAATTCACGGATAAATTGGTCCACATGGAAAACTAAAGGCATAGAAACAGTAAATGACTTGGTAATAGGAAATACATTTATTTCAATTAAAGAATTAAAAATCAATTTTGGACTGATCAAGGTACATATTTTCAAGTACATGCAACTTAAATATTTTATATCACAATTTCGATGTGAAATCTTTTCGACATCAGAGCAATCTTAAGGGAATCATATTTGAGTCAGAGAAAGGATATTCGTGTAATAGGTAAGATATACAAAACCTTGCAGAGAGCCTATCCAACTGACAATCTCTTCGAAAAAATATAAACTATTGGAACCAAGACAAAAAATAACTGATATTGGCACAAGATGGAGGGAATGTTGGAACATAACTTACAAACTACAGTTATTGAAAATTCACACTAAATCCAGTATAAACTAATGTATATAATTGATTTTACAAGAGACAAAATTCACAAATTCTACAGCACAATGGCAGCCATGTCTTAAGTGTAAAACTAGCAATGACTCAATAATCCATGCCTTCTGGGAATGTTATAAAGTCCAAAAGTTATGGGCGGAGCTAGAAAGTTGGCTGTCAGAAGTATTACAATGTAAATGTACTTTTTAATCCGTCTGTCTGCGTATTTCAAGACATGGCATATTTCAAGACATGGCATATGAGGGTGCAGTGAGATACCCGATGGGTTGGATGATACTTTTCTCGTCAATCATCTTGAAAAAAACATAGATAGATAACTGGAAATCAACCAATCCGCCATAATTAACACTATGTATAGGTCAAATGCTTTATTATCTAAATGTTGAAAATGCGTGGGCGGAGAGACACTAAATGGTGCAGTTTGTGGCCATGTGGCAGCGAGTGATGCGGGCACTGGAGATGTGGGTGTGAGCAGGCAGTTCTGGGCAGTGGTGATGTTGTGGATGTTTGAATGCGTCTGCATGCTGTCGTTTGTATGTGTATGTATTGTGTCGTAAACAATTTAATTGCTTCTAATACACCAGATGTACACTGAGTGTACAAAACATTAGGAACACCCTCCTAATATTGCGTTGTTGTACCCCCATTTTGCCCTCAGAACAGCCTCAATTCTTTGGGGTATGGACTCGTTCAACAGTGTGCTGGCCCATGTTGACTCCCATGTTTCCCACAGTTGTCAAATTGGCTGGACGTCCTTTGGGTGGTTGACCATTCTTGATACACACGGGAAACTGTATGTCATAGAAAGAGCAGGTGTTCCTAATGTTTTGTACACTCAGTGTATGCCCTTGAACCGATTATTTTTAAATCGCAGTGATAAGGGTAATTTAGTCCGGTCGGCCTTCAACTTGATATGTAGCTACGGCCGTGATTGGTAGTCACATTGACACAACTTGGAAATAAGTCATGATACTATTATATACTTCTGTATATCATTATCAGTGCCCTGCCTCTAATTCCTCCTTCCCAGTTATCCAATGTCTCCCTCATATTCGGCTACTTTTAAAAGAAGATATGGTATTCAGTTCAATGCTCTCCTATTTCAGAGGGAAAACTGAACAGAATCTGTATTCATGCCGTTTGCCATTGGCTGTGTTCTTCCTGGTTGCCATGACAGCAGTTGTGAGAGCAGGGCGGCTGTTGTCACAGGTTGTTTGTGCAGCTCTTGTGTTTATGAGTGGTCCTCAAAACATGCCAGAAGATACCGACCATTTACACTGAGCTGCACTGGGGACACAACGTAATCATGGTTACTTTAAGACACCTTGGAGCCGGCATGAGATATGGGTCGGAAAACGTACTTCAGTGCAGGGATGGGATATGCCACTGTACTCCAAATGTTACCTTTATCTACATTGATGCATTGAGAAGGTACAATTTGGAGTAAAGTGGCATGTTCCATCCCTGCATTGAGGTACGTTTTCGGACCCATGTCTCGCACCGGCTCCACGGTGTCTTAATGTAACCATGACTGTGTTCAGACCCGGTAGGGTCGGTGTCTTCTGGCAACACAGAGAAGTAAGACCTCCACAGGACACTGCTCCAGCATAAAGCCAGTGTAATAGTACCATCTGACTGTGTAAACAGTGAGATGGTATCAGCTATGATGACTCAACCTATTTCTACGGTGGTTCTATGTCTGGGACATTTTCCCTCCAGGGAAGCAGATATGCATTTCTCAGTGTTCTATCTGCGCTCTATCTACAGTATCTGTACAGAGGAAAGAAGATTATACTGCAGATGGGCACTCAAGGTCAGGCGCTCCTCTCCTTATTACCACACTCTGTCTTTATCTTTCTCAGTCTGCCGGCGATGCCCCGACAACACCCAAGTACACTAAGGATAACCACGACATCTTCTTCCCTGCCTCTCTGCCAACCCCGGTCTTGCTCAGCCACACTGCCTGCCACCCTCTGCCCATCCAGATCCAGGACAGCCAAGCCAAACTCCAGTACGAGCCCCTGGGCAAGGTGCCCAGACCTCCAGCCAGCAGCTCCCACGAGCAGCCCCAGCACAGGAGAGCCCCCCTGCCCATCCACCCTGCTTCAACTATGGCCTTCAACCCCCAAACAGGTCAGTTTCATCCCTCCTCATCTCAGTACATTTCACAATGCACAGCAGTGAAACTGCCTGTTCTGTTTGAAAACACTCTAAAGCAGTTTAAAGTATGCTGCTACAAAGAGGACATGATCATCAAACATTTTAAATACAATTGCATAGTTCCTCTTTGGAGAATATAGTGTAATGTGAATTGATTTGTAACACCCGCAGTAATTACGCTGCAAACTGGTTGTGTTCACTGTGCTGTATCTGCAGTTGATGATTCCCTGCGTGGTACCTGCTGCTCTAGGGGAGAAGGATAAATGAGACTGTCTAAGCTGCTCTCTCTTGCTGTAATTATATAGACAGCCAGCAGGGGGCACACTTGCCCACTCAGAGCTGTGTTACGTAACTACTGTACACTATAAACTGGTTGAATGGTTTCTGTTTTAGTAAGTCACTTATGTCTCCCTAGTACATAGTACATCTGTTGACACTTACAGATGGAAGTGTATAAAATAATGATTTGTCTTTAACTTGGAACACTGTTCTCCTGATGATGCATTGTTTCTGTATGACACAACTGTGTCAAGCCTCTTTAGTTTACAATCCTGATTGTTGAGTACATTAAATATTTAAGGATTCAAGAAGGATATCATCCACACACACACACATACATGAGGTTAAGGAGATCAGTGCTCAGCATCGGGCAGCTTGGCACTGCAATCTACCAATGGTTTCCCAGGCAACCTGAATGAAGAGTTTCGGTAGAGAGGGAGTGGGATTATTGTATCTGCTGTCAGTGCTGCTATTGTACGTTGCCACATGGGGATGTTATTCTCACAGGCAGGTAGGCTGAGGCATTACCCTCCCTCATATATCCTATCTGCCTCCAGCGTTCATTGTGGGGTCTGTTATGGCAGCCTGGAACAATATTTGAAACCAGTGTTTGTATATAGAAATTACATTTATGTTCCAGTAAGTTAATGTTGGTCATTACAAACATTGTTGTTATAGTATAGTGCACTGCATATTAAATAGTCTGAAATTGATTATTCTGCTAACCCCAGAAGTATGAGTGAGAACCTGTCATCTTGTCTTTCTTCTCTATGCTGGTGTGTTTGGATGATGTATGGATTGTGACCCAGCCAGGTCATGTGACGTGGCTGTTTCTCCAGATGAACTTGAGGAGCCCGCAGAGGGACTGTCCTACAGACAGCAGGAGTCTCATCTTTGCCAACAGATGAAGCTGGCCACTGTGTCCCCAGGGCAGGAGGCTGCCGGCTGGCACCATGACGAGCCTGCTTCCTGTAGTACCACACAACCCTGCTCAGGTAAGAACATTTACAACCAGGAAATACCAAGCGGGAAAGTAAGAATTCTAGTAAGTGGAGGAGAGGATTCTTGTTAGAAGTTCTCATAATGTTTCTATATCTCTAATGTTCAGACCAGCAGCTGTATGGCAGCAGTGAGCAGTCTAAGATGTTGGACCCCAGTCGTGTCCGCTCCCGCATCCCCCCCAACATGCCAAAGCTCTATATCCCCTCAACCGTCACCAAGTTCCCCCCGGAAATTACCGTCACCCCGCCTACACCCACCCTGCTCTCCCCCAAAGGAAGTATCTCAGAGGAAACCAAGCAGAGACTCAAGGTACTTTCCCGCTTCCTCTCTCTCTCCCCTTCTATCGATTCCATCAATTGATCTATCTCTGGCCACTTTCTATCTTTTCACGCTGTCTGTTAAACTGTCTGTCAATCAGACTAAACCCCTCCTGTTCTTTGTCCCCTGTTCCTGTTCCTATCCCCTGTGCAGAACGTGATCCTGTCCTCCCAGTCGGCGGCCACAGTGAAGAAGGAGACGCTGAGCCAGCCAGCCCTGGAGGTGCAGGAGACCTCCAGCCAGGAATCCTCTCTGGAGAGTGAATCAGACGATGGGGATGAGGAGGATGATTACATGGACATCTGAGCTACTGACCAGCTGTGCCCCCCCCCCCCCCCCCCACCCCCTTGTCCCCTTCTCACAGCTACAAGAGTGAACAAACCCAGGCTGCTCATTTGAGCTAGACCTGACTACCACCAACCCTTCCACCTTGTCTTGAAACAATGGAATGGTACATGTCACTGCAGCTAGTGTCTCTGTGTTGGTGCAGTTGGTCTATCTTGTATTGAATGGGAAAAAGCTCTAGAAAGTCACACTGTGGATGACTGGGGATGTTTTTAGTTCAACAACAATTTAGCAAAGTGCCATTTTACACTCATCACACCTGCCAGGTAGCCACGGTCTCCATAGTCTTTCACATGAAAATGGGAAAGGGTGTAGAATGATGACCAACACTTACTGTAAGTTACATAGTAAGAATTTGTGGATTGTTGCTATGCAGACACATTCTTAACCTGCAATGCAATTGGCATCCTTGGCTGTGATTATGCATCTTTCACAAGTAATGGGGACAAAAATTCAGCCTGCTTTTACTATATTTCAACTGCAGCTACATCCTTGTTGGTGGGATGCAACATCCTACACTGAGGTACTTCAACATATGTGCCATGGCAACATATGACTGTTGCCAGCCAACTTTTGTCCATACACATTGATATAAGAACCTAAACTGCAAGAAACCCACATTTGTATGTGACCTGTAATTTCATGGACACTACGATTTACTGAGGACCATCAGCTGCAAACCAGGCTTTTATATGGGCCTCCTAACGCAATGTTGAGGAACCTACTTCTCCAAAGCGTATTAATAACCTGTAGCAGATTGGACATGTTTGCACTTTCACGTGTGATGTCTTTGATTCGTCTTTTGTTTGTTCTATTTTTGTACTCCACTGTATTATTTCAAGTCTCTTTTGATTTTGTCCTTTGTTTCTGTGTGGATTTGTAGCTTGGAGGAGTCTTTACCAGGAAGAGGTCTTGTCACCAGCATTGCTCAGGATAATAGACAGAGAGATGTTTTGGATTAGCCTGAATTAGCTTTTGTACATCACACTTAAAACATATTTTCCAATGAGGCAACTCTTATAGGGTTCGGGTGTTTATTTAGCATTGGGGTCAAGTACATCTCCATTCTAGTCAATTTAGGAAACAAATTCAATTTAACTTAATCAGTTGTGCTTCAGTTTATTAACTGAATTCACTGGCATTGTAAGGGAAGGTGTGGATGTTCCTAATTCAGACAAAATGCCTTCCCGATGGATCAGTTTTGGTAAATAGGTTTAAATTCAAAGTAAACTCGGAAAGGGGATAGCTAGTCAGTTGTACAGAAGACAATATAATGTTTTTTACAGATTGTTTTCTATAAAAAGAAGGATATGTACTGTATGTTTACTGTCAAAAACAAGACTTTTTAAAAAGGAAGAAATTATGAATTAATAATTGTAAAGGACATTGCCCAAACAAGTCTTGCTTGACTGCCTGTAAATGGATGTTTGTATTTTTTGGTGTAAAATACTGTTTTGTATTTCTACTGCTGAGCTTCTTATGGGAATATAGAATGGCTGAAAGGTGACTTTGGGTTCAAGGCTTTTCTTCTGCTCTTCAACCTTAGCTCAGGCTGGGGAGTTGTTCTCTACATATTGACTTGCCACATTAAAGATGTCACAACAAAAATATACTTGATACACTCATACCTGGTCTTTGCTCTTTAACTCTTATTTCCATTACTTACATTTTCTGTTTGTTTTCATATTTAGTTTGAACTTCAACCTCTGGCAGCTGTAATGGTTATGTATTGGTTGCAAAAGCTGTATGTATACAGTAGTCTAGACCAATTGGCAAGACAACCTCAATGTCATTTAGTTCTACAGACTACAATTCCAGACAAGTTTGACCTAAACAAAACAACCTGTGGCAAAGTGTCACTCTTTCCACCAACATGTCCCCTGTGTATCAATCATGTTTTCTATCTCCACAATCTCCTCTAGCTGAGACCACCTTGTCTCTCTCTGACATTTTAGTCAAAGGGCTCGTACACTTCAGTGTGAAGTCTCTGACACGAGGGAAGTCATTAGCCTTCATTAGCAACTTCCAGAAGTTTCTTATGAAGTGCTGTGAGTTTGTCATTTGCCCCTTTGTCAGGAAAGCTACATTTGAGGTTTGTTTTCTTATGAGGTGGACCAAATGTGTGATCCCCATCCCCTAAGTTGTCGTTTTGAGATCTCTCTTCTCCAAGCCTTGATAGGGCAGAGGGGGTTGGTAAGTGATTTGTTCAGTCTTTTCTGTCTTAACTTCTTCCTGTTGACAGACAGATAACTACAGTTGAAGTCGGAAGTTTACATACACCTTAGCCAAATACATTTAAACTCAGTTTTTCACAATTCCTGACATTTAATCCGAGTAAAAATTCCCTGTCTTAGGTCAGTTAGGATCACCACTTTATTTTAAGAATGTGAAATGTCAGAATATTAGTAGTGATTTATTTCAGCTTTTATTTCTTTCATCACATTCCCAGTGGGTCAGAAGTTTACATACACTTAATTAGTATCTGGTAGCATTGCCTTTAAATTGTTTAACTTGGGTCAAACATATCGGGGAGCCTTCCACAATAAGGTGTTCCGCAGGGTTCTATTTGGGGCCCACTGTTGTTCATTTTGTATATCAACAACATTGGGGATCTTATTGAAACAGCGGATGTTAATTTTTATGCAGATGATACTGTTCTTTATTCAAGTGGTAGTAGTTTATCTTTAGCTTTTGAAAATGCCAAAAGAGCATTTAATATCCTACAACAGAATCTGTATGATTTAAAGCTGGTTCTAAATTCGGGTAAAACAAAATGCCAGGCATGTTACTAATCATGTCATTGCTACATTGGCTGGACATACTATAGAGCAAGTTAAAGTGTACAAATATTTGGGTGTGTGGATTGATGATAAGCTGAGCTTCACTGTGCATGTAGAGAACTTGATAAGGAAGCTCAAGCTGAAAATAGGTTTTTATTACCGGCATAAGGCTTGTTTTTCTTTTGAGGCCAGGAAGAAGCTGGAAGAATGTACATTACTGGCAGTTTTACATTTTAGTGATGTTATATATATGCAGGCCTCAGCCACTACTCTGAGAGCACTTGATTCAGTATAACATGCAGCCCTCAGGTTCATTACAAATCAAAAATGTCTAACACATCATTGTGAGCTCTACAGCGCTGTTGGCTGGTCATCATTGACCTTGCGTAGGCTTAAACATTGGTATACACTGATTTATAAGGCCATATTGGGTAAAATGCCATTTTATCTCTGTTCTTTTTTAGTCAGGTCGGTAAATAAATATAAATTACGGTACCATTCTCTTATGCTTCTAACAGTACCAAAAATTGGAACAGGTCATGGTAGAAATAGTTTTAGTTACTTAGCTCTGTGGTCCTGGAATTCTCTCCTGAACATTTAAAAATTTGATGATCTAGTTTCGTTGGTGGAGTTTAAACACTTGATCGATGTATATATCATAGAAGAGTGTAATTGTTTTTAGGCCAGCTGTTTTTGGTCAAGACTTTCGTGCTTTAAATGTAAAATGTTTTTGTTGTATTGTATGTGTGCTTATAGTTTTCTTTAATGTTGTGTTAGTGTATGTAAGTTGTTTTGTCTGAAACGTTGTTCCCCCTGCTGCTATTGGACCAGGTCTCTCTTGGAAAAGAGATGTTATCTCAATGAGAAAAACCAGTATAAATAAAAGGTAAAATAATAATAAATAAATAAGTTGGGGAATTTTCGCCCATTCCTCCTGACAGAGCTGGTGAAACTGAGTCAGGTTTGTAGGCCTCCTTGCTCGCATACACTTTTTCAGTTCTGCCCACAAAGTTTCTACAGGATTGAGGTCAGGGCTTTGTGATGGCCACTCCAATACCTTGACTTTGTTGTCCTTAAGCCATTTTGCCACAACTTTGGAAGTATGCTTGGGGTCATTGTCCATTTGGAAGACACATTTGCGACCAAGCTTTAACTTCCTGACTGATGTCTTTAGATGTTGCTTCAATATATCCACATAATTTTCCTCCCTCATGATGCCATCTATTTTGTGAAGTGCACCAGTCCCTCCTGCAGCAAAGCACCCCTACAACATGATGCTGCCACCCCCGTGCTTCACGGGTGGGATGGCGTTGTTCGGCTTGCAAGCCTCCCCCTTTTCCTCCAAACATAATGATGGTCATTATGGCCAAACAGTTCTATTTTTGTTTCATCAGACCAGAGGACATTTCTCCACAAAGTACGGTCTTTGTCCCCATGTGCAGTGGCATTTTTATGGCAGTTTTGGAGCAGTGGCTTCTTCATTGCTGAGCGGCCTTTCAGATTGTGCTGACATAGGACTCGTTTTACTGTGGGTATAGATACTTTTGTACCTGTTTCCTCCAGCATCTTCACAAGGTCCTTTGCTGTTGTTCTGGGATTGATTTGCACTTTTCGCACCAAAGTACGTTCATCTCTAGGAGACAGAACACGTCTCCTTGCTGAGCAGTATGACGGCTGCGTGGTCCCATGGTGTTTATACTTGCGTACTATTGTTTGGACAGATGAACGTGATACCTTCAGGCGTTTGGAAATTGCTCCCAAGGATGAACGACTTGTGGAGGTCTAAAAACCCCCCCCAAAAAACAGGCTGATTTCTTTAGATTTTCCCATGATGTCAAGCAAAGAGGCACGGACTTTGAAGGTAGGCCTTGAAATACATCCACAGGTACACCTCCAACTGACTCAAATTATGTCAATTAGCCTATCAGAAGCTACTAAAGCCATGACATAATTTTCTGGAATTTTCCAAGCTGTTTAAAAGCACAGTCAATTTAGTGTATGTAAACTTCTGACCCACTGGAATTATGATACAGTGAATTATAAGTGAAATAACCTGTCTGTAAATAATTGTTGGGAAAATTACTTGTGTCATGCACAAAGTAGATGTCCTAACCGACTTGCCAAAACTATAGTTTGTTAACAAGAAATTTGTGGAGCTGTTGAAAACCTCCAACCTAATGACTCCAACCTAAGTGTATGTAAACTTCCGACTTCAACTGTACCTACCTATAGCCCGGTCCATAATTGTCACCCTTGATAAAAAATTAGCAAAAAATATTAAAATAAATAATACAAATATTGAGCTATATTGCATGCTCAAAAAAATGTATACATATTATTTTATACTAATACAACTGCTCAGAGAAGATTTTGTTTAAAAGTATATTGTTTTCAGTACTCTAGCACCCTACAAAGAAAACAACAGCCTTTTTCTCAAACGTTTTTTAAAATGTAACCTTTATTTAAGTCAGTTAAGAACAAATTTGTATTTACAATGACGGCCTACCCCGTACAACACTGGGCCAATTGTGCGTCGCCCTATGGGACTCCCAATCACGCCCGGATGTGATACAGCCTGGATTCAAACCAGGAACTGTAGTGACGCCTCTTGCACTGAGATGCAGTGCTTTAGACCGCTGCACCACTCGTTTCCAATGGGGTTCATGGTTTCCAATGGGGTTCAAGTCCAGAGACAGATGGCCATTGAAAAATGTTGATTTTTATGATAAATTAACCATTTCTTTATGGATTTTTATATGTGTTTAGGGTTATTGTCTTGCTGGAAGATTCACTTGCGGTCAATTTTCAGCCTCCTGACAGATGCAACCATGTTTGGGCTAAAATGTCCTGGTACTTGGTAGAGTTCATGATGTCGTTGACCTTAACAAAGACCCCAGGACCAGTAGAAGCAAAATATCCCCATAACATCAAAGATGCACCACCATATTTTACCATATGTATGAGGTACTTTTCTGCATATGCTTCCGTTTTTCGACGTCAAACCCACTACTGGTGTGTGTACGTGGCCAAAAAAGCTTGTTTTTCACGTCATCTGACCATAGCACCGTCTGGAGTTTGATTAACGACATTGGCACTTGGATTGGAACCGGTGCTATGCTCAGATGACATGACAATACAGCTCTTTGGCCATACACAGTAGTGGTGGGTTTGGTGTTGAAAAACAGAAGCAAAATCTCTTTCAGCAATTGTATTATTATAATATAATATATTTTCCCAAATGTAATGAGCATACAATATATCAAGGGTGACTAATTATGGGCCTGACTGTATATTATCTACTGTATTTATCTAAAGAATGCAAATGTAATTCACCAAAACATTGCATTTTAAACAAATTCCGAAGTGCCTCACTGACAAAGTTGTCTTCTGTGCTCAGTGTTTTGCAGAGAAAAAGGGAGTGTTGTCACTATGTTAGATCAATGTAATCCTTTGAGAATGTATCCTGTGTTATTGTGCAATCATCTTTAAGATTCACTGATTAAGAACATCATAGTCGTTATTGTTTATAGCTGAAACATTAAACTGCACTTGAGATGAAATTGTCAGCCAACAATCACAAAATGACTATGTAATAGCCCTGATGTCAGGTTTAACAAATGTGAGTCTTTCCAGTGTTTGAGGTGATGTAGGCTGAATCAGAAGGGATTGGAGCACCACTGACATCAGGTTGTCTTTAGCCAGTGACTGCTACCTATACAAACCCCTCAAAGTAACCAATTAAGGCATCAAAAGGGCATGCTGCATAGTTAATGTGGGCCAAAGGTGTGAGATTTCTCGTCGGCCCACTGCAGGGGCTCTTTATTGGGCTGGAGGATAGCCGTCTGATCCTTGGGCCCGGCTGTGTATTGGCAGCTGTTAACTATTCAGCACAAGGGGATCTGCACAGTTAAAACAAATGGCCAGAGACTGACACCTGGGAGGTAGAGCATCAGTGGTAAAGGTTATCAGTGAGCAGACAGAGTGGCCTGGACAGCGGCCCCGCCATACACCGCACTGAGGACCAATGCTTTGCAGGAAGGTTGGGCCCTAGTAGACTCATCGGACTTGGAGAACAGCCAAGAAACATTAGCTCTATTGACACAAACTTGGTGAGTGAGCATAGTCACTTGGAGCATAGTCACTTTAATAACTCTACCTACATGTACATATTACCTCGACTAACCGGTGCCCCCTGTATATAGCCTCGCTATTGTTATTTTACTGCTGCTCTTTAATTCTTTGTTACTTTAATTTTTTATTTTTGTAGGTATTTTTCTTAGCTGCATTGTTGTTTAAGGGCCTGTGAATAAGCATTTAACTGTAAGGTCTACACCTGTTGTATTCGGAGCATGTGACAAATAAAATTTGATTTGAGTTCATTTTTATATACTGTAAATTACTGTTTGCCTTCTCTGAATCTCTATGCCATGTCTGCTATGGCAATGGTATTACTTTCTACAACTTTATTACATCCAGTGTAGAGATCATGTTAGGGATGGTCTTTTCATACGTTATGCTGAGAATAAAGGGAATGTTTGTTGTTTGACATATTTTGTCATAGATCTACAACCCAGTGCTTCAGTGTTGATTCATTGAAATCATTCAGAGATTGAATAACAACTATTTGGGTCACTTCACTGTGATTATAGTTAGCTACACTAGTTCTTAACTCAGTCATTGTCTTCAAGGCCACAATTCCCCTGATGTGTTACCCACGTTACCCACCCTGACTGGCCTGTATCCTCTGCCACGGACAACAGCCTGGCTATCACACCTGGCTATCACCTCCATCTTCACTGCGTAATGGGATTGACACCGCCACCACTGAAATGTACACCTTAGCTCTGAAAGTGACATGCTCACATTAGCCTTCCCTGTAAGCCTTTAAATCATGATTACCTAAAATATTCCACATCAAAATTGGTCCCTTCTCCATTTCCTGAAATAGACACACTCTTGTAATCACACAAAGAGCTGCGCCATCCTTGTTTTGATAGCTCATGACATGGCTCTGATAGGACTGATGCTGGGTGACTGGTAGTAAGCCCCTGCTGGAAAGCTCTCGAGAGGGAGACGGCACAAGAGGCCCTGGGAATATGCATGTGTCCTCAGAAGTACAAAGTGAGGAGAGCAACACTGAACCTGTGATTAATAACTCCTCAGCAACAATTGGTTTCACATATAAGGAGAGTGAAACCACATCACACTTCCTAAAGCTCAGAGTGCTACTAGCAGGCTGGCCCTCTATGCAGGGGGATTGGTGGAACCAGTTATGCATGTGGCATCTGTCTTTCCCCCCTCCAAAATAGCCTTTTAGAGTCAACGTGAGGACCTGTGCTGTGAAAATCCAATGCAGGTCTCTCTGAGTGGGTCTGTTGGAGTAATGGGAGAAATATACACTGACTCAACATAAGCTCTTTAAACTAGCGAGTCAATATTCTCACAGCCCAGGCTTTCTAGTTGTAAACCTCTCCTGTGGCCTGTTTAACTGCTATTCCTTAGAGGGATGTTTCTCTAGTTGCCAGGTTTAATACAGCCATTTCCAAAGGAAACTTTGGAACTTTATGGCCCTTTTAAGGTATCAAGATCAATTTTGAATGATTCTAGTATTTCTCACAAATGGGGTCCATATGTATGGTCTCCCACATGATAACATAGGCTTCAGTAGAGGCTGCTGAGGGGGGGACAGTTCATAATAATGGCTGGAACAGAGTAAATGGAATGGAATCAAACACATGGAAACTATGTGTTTGATGTATTTGATACCATTCCACTGATTCTGCTCCAGCCATTACCACGAGCCCGTCCTCCCCAATTAAGGTGCCACCAACCTCCTGTGATAGGCTTATACAGATTCACAGACGCAAATTACAAAGACAATTGGGCTCACAATAATACTATGGAAACTTGGACCATACAATACTACCCCTGGAGGAACTGTATGCAATATGCACACATAAGCATACAATGAGAGACTGACTAATTGTATAGGGACTGTATGAAAACTGCTTGGTTTTGTAGAACAAAGCTGAGTGAGACATGTTTGTAGATCTATTGAGGGTATTTGAGGTACTTTAAGTGCCAGAGGAAGTGGAGATGAGGAGGAGCTCTGCTGAAGTGCTGCGAATGGTTCTATGTTTAGCATTTGTTTAGCCTGTGGTAACAGAGGTGAATACAGGAGGACACATAGCCAATGGACGCTTGTGGATTTGCCTGGAAGATGGCGATTGTGGAAGGGAGGGCTCCTTTGGAATGGAGGGGAGGTTGTGCCCAGCCTTCATTCTGTCTCTGCCTCTGTCTCTTTCAAGCTGTGGTGTCTTGGCCCTGTGGTGCTAACTGACTGTTAATTGCTGGCCCATACAGTGCCTCTCCGCATGGAGAAACTGTGGCCTGCAAGGGAAACTGCCCTAATGAGATTATCATTCGGAGCATTGTCCTGTCTAGACAGATCAATACACAACCCCGGGGCACTGCCTCCAGCCCCAACACCCAACCTGGCTCACCCCCAGGTAAGACTCACCTGGAGAAAGACACCGGTATTATTGTAAGTTATTACACCATTATAGGTTTATTGGTCCCTCACACACTCCTCACTTTCTCAGATGGAGAATGAGACATGGCAGAGACCCTGTTTGGACAAGATTAAGTCATTGTTTCAACCAATAGTGCAAATGATATACGTATGACACGTGTGTATTTTACAGTTATGTTATAACTGTGTTGGAAGAGTGACTCAAGATGGGATAGCATTTCTTACATTTTATTGTCGGAAGCACACAAGTTCAAAGTGAACAAGTTCATTCAACAGACTATTTTGATCATCATAAAAAAAAGGAATTAAAGCTACATTCAGCAAAAGTTACTGCTGTTCAATGGTAATTTCAATCAATGATATATACCCATTAATTTTGGAAGAATATAACTGTCTTACCCCATCAAACCCAAAATACAAGGTTACTACATTATTTGTAAACAATGTCTTTGTTAACAAGCTATATATAGCTTCAAATATGCTCAAAACTATAATGTTGATCTCATGAACTGTCACTCTATGAATTTGAGAATGGTTCAATTTCTCCAGCCCCATCCCTCAGCATTATAGTAAACAAAGTGTCTGGGCTGGTGTTTGGCAAAAACATGAATTAAGGAATGTTGCAAAGGGAGGGTATATATACACTGCTCAAAAAAATAAAGGGAACACTAAAATAACACATCCTAGATCTGAATGAATGAAATATTCTTATTAAATACTTTTTTCTTTACATAGTTGAATGTGCTGACAACAAAATCACACAAAAAGTATCAATGGAAATCAAATTTATCAACCCATGGAGGTCTGGATTTGGAGTCACACTCAAAATTAAAGTGGAAAACCACACTACAGGCTGATCCAACTTTGATGTAATGTCCTTAAAACAAGTCAAAATGAGGCTCAGTAGTGTGTGTGGCCTCCACGTGCCTGTATGACCTCCCTACAACGCCTGGGCATGCTCCTGATGAGGTGGCGGATGGTCTCCTGAGGGATCTCCTCCCAGACCTGGACTAAAGCATCCGCCAACTCCTGGACAGTCTGTGGTGCAACGTGGCGTTGGTGGATGGAGCGAGACATGATGTCCCAGATGTGCTCAATTGGATTCAGGTCTGGGGAACGGGCGGGGCAGTCCATAGCATCAATGCAATCCCTGTCTCTTATACACATCTAGATGTGTATAAGAGACAGGGGCTGTGCGGCCCCCCAAAGAAATGCCACCCCACACCATGAATGACCCACCGCCAAACCGGTCATGCTGGAGGATGTTGCAGGCAGCAGAACGTTCTCCACGGCGTCTCCAGACTCTGTCACGTCTGTCACATGTGCTCATGTGCTCAGTGTGAACCTGCTTTCATCTGTGAAGAGCACAGGGCGCCAATGGCGAATTTGCCAATCTTGGTGTTCTCTGGCAAATGCCAAACGTCCTGCACGGTGTTGGGCTGTAAGCACAACCCCCACCTGTGGCTGTCGGGCCCTCATACCACCCTCATGGAGTCTGTTTCTGACTGTTTGAGCAGACACATGCACATTTGTGGCCTGCTGGAGGTCATTTTGCAGGGCTCTGGCAGTGCTCCTCCTTGCACAAAGGCGGAGGTAGCGGTCCTGCTGCTGGGTTGTTGCCCTCCTACGGCCTCCTCCACGTCTCCTGATGTACTGGCCTGTCTCCTGGTAGCGCCTCCATGCTCTGGACACTACCCTGACAGACACAGCAAACCTTCTTGCCACAGCTCGCATTGATGTGCCATCCTGGATGAGCTGCACTACCTGAGCCACTTGTGTGGGTTGTAGACTCCGTCTCATGCTACCACTAGAGTGAAAGCACCGCCAGCATTCAAAAGTGACCAAAACATCAGCCAGGAAGCATAGGAACTGAGAAGTGGTCTGTGGTCACCACCTGCAGAACCACTCCTTTATTGGGGGTGTCTTGCTAATTGCCTATAATTTCCACCTGTTGTCTATTCCATTTGCACAACAGCATGTGAAATTTATTGTAAATCAGTGTTGCTTCCTAAGTGGACAGTTTGATTTCACAGAAGTGTGATTGACTTGGAGTTACATTGTGTTGTTTAAGTGTTCCCTTTATTTTTTGAGCAGTGTATATATATATATACTACTGGAAACTTTCAAAGTTTACCAGTAAACTACCAGAATTTTGGTATCTTTCAAGGATTTTTATGTCCTTTTTATGTTTTGGAGTTCTCGAGTGGCGCAGCGGTCTAAGGCACAGTATCTCAGTGCTAGAGGCATCACTACAGACCCTGGTTCGATCCCGGGCTGTATAACAACTGGCCGTGATCAGGAGTCCCATAGGGCGGCGTACAATTGGCTCAGCATCGTCCGGGTTAGGGGAGGGTTTGGCCGGGGTAGGCCGTTATTGTAAAATAAGAATTTGTTCTTAACTGACTTGCCTAGTTAAATAAAGGTTAAATAAAAAATAATAAAAAATCATACACATAAAATTTCAATAATGCACAAAATAATAATTGTTGATTAGATGCTTTTTTAATTATTAGGTTATTTTCTCTTGAACCATATGGTCTATCTACTAGAAACTGATGGACAATATGGACACAGATACAAAAATGAATACTATATATGGATACATTTTTTTTACTGAAGTAATTATTGTTATTATTGATAATTCTGGAAAATTATCAGTAGCTTTGCAACCCTAATTTTATCAGTAGCTTTGCAACCCTGACTCAAATGTTATAATTTGTGAGGGTTGATCTCATTTCCCTGAACTTGTATTAACTGTGTCAAATGAATTATAATGGCTATTTTACCACATTGCATGAGGACACTAAATGGACTTTCTGTGTGTGATTACGTCTGTGTGAATGATATTTACACAGATTTTGGTGCCGCTGCAGGCCCCGTTCTCCAGTGGGGAAGCCCGTCCATATTTGTTTAAAAGTCTCTTAGCAGTTAATAAAAATGCATTTCCTCCGTCCCCCTTCCTGTGGAGACGGTATCAAGGCCCTGTTAAGTCCCTTTGATTTCCACAACCCTCCAATCACAGTGGGACATTGACTCATCATTGTGCCACTTCAAAGCCTGGGAATGGCTCTCTCTTCTGGCCACTCCCACCCCTGGGATCTCCTTAAAAGTCAGGGACACCTTGTCCTCCAGTTGAACAGTTCTAGTGCCCGAAGTGATTGCTGTTAGAACACTATTGGACCTACCACCCCTCAATTTATGCTTCCGGCACCAGTGGAATATACTGAAAGCCCAAGACAGATGTGCAGCACCAAGGAGGGACTGTGAACTACTTTGGATATCACTGAACCAGTTTACTGATACATGATATTTTTTGGCGCACCTCTTCTTGTTGCACCAACTCGTCTAAAGAATGCAGTCCATCAGAGGTGAGTGTTGGTCCTCGAGCTCTTTTTTTTGTCATCAAACCTCCCTTGGACTCCCAATGGACATCACACATTCAAGTCATAAGCTCTCATTGCCTATATCAATAGTTTGGGTTGTATTCTTAGTCTACTCTGGGTATATGAAATGTTCCTCTTTATCCCGGCATATTCAGTTCTCATCTTGCTCAGCTAGTCATCCATCAGTTTTGGTTTATGACTGCGTCTTAATAATGGTTTCCACATCTACATCTTAGACATGAAGTCCAACTTTATTGCTCCACCCTCATCCTCTATTCCCGGTGGTCCCGACGCCTATCACCAAGGCAACATCAGAATGACTCTGGAGGACCCAGAACTCTGGAAGTCTTTCCATGAAATTGGAACAGAGATGATTATCACTAAACCGGGCAGGTAAGATAACCACAACTTCCAATTCTATCTGCCATGATCAATTACAATGTACTTGATCAAAAATGCTTCAAGAAGTAGCATTTTTTGTTGGGCTGTCATGATAATGATTATCCTTGTATTTTACAGGAGAATGTTTCCACACTGTAAAATCAACCTTTCTGGGCTGATGGCTTGTTCCAAGTACATCTTGCTGGTTGACATGGTTCCTGTGGATGGTTTCAGGTATAAGGTAAGAACCTTTAGCATGTTTGCACTTTAATACATATCCATTGTCTGTCATGAGCAAAATCATTGAAATCAGGGAGAATTTTACATTTAGAAATGACACAACCCTGGCTTGTAAAAAACAATCTTGACATTAGCGATAGCTTTTCTCTAATGGCCAGCATCTCCAGACGAGATACAGCTCCACTCCACCCTCTGCTCATCACCCCTCTGACATTGGACATCACAGGGCATTATCTCTTCCTGTTGTTCTATCCCCTGCTGTTTTCCCCCTTCTCTCTGTGGGTGGTGCAAGCCAAACTATCACTCTCTCTTTTAGCCTCCTTAAAGTTAGGCAGGGATCCTCTGAAAATCACCTCACCCTCCTTGTATGACAGATAAACTTTGTTTATGTTTTAACTCAATTTCTTGGGCTCCTTCCAGTGGAATAAAGAGAAATGGGAAGTGGCTGGGAAAGCGGAGCCACAACCCCCTTGCCGGACGTACCTGCATCCAGACTCTCCAGCCCCTGGGAGCCACTGGATGAAACAGACCGTGTCCTTCCTCAAGCTCAAGCTTACCAACAACACCCTAGACCAACATGGCCATGTAAGAAGGCATTGTCAAGCTCTGTAATAATAGATATAGACTTCTTCTATAGAGCACTCGCAAATTATTTAACTTTGATATTAAGTGTTGTCATTGTTCCAGTGACTAAACTAACTGTGCATCTCTATCTCTATCAGATCATTTTGCACTCCATGCATCGCTACCACCCGCGCTTCCACATTGTCCAGGCAGACGACATGTACAGTGTACGCTGGAGTGTATTCCAGACCTTTACCTTCCCTGAGACCTCCTTCACCTCCGTCACTGCTTACCAGAACACTAAGGTCAGTCTCACTGCAGTCACTGGCAGAGCAGGGCACTACCCTTTATTTCCCCAAGCAAGCATCTGGTAACAAGGCACTATGTGTTTAAAGCAACTCTTTCTCCCCTAGATAACCAAGCTGAAAATCGACCACAACCCATTTGCGAAAGGCTTTAGAGACGAAGGAACTAATACAAAAAGGTAGAATAGTTACTATAACTATTGTTCTATTATATGCTTGTCTTGAATATAAGTTCACTGATGATCGGCCCTATTATCTTTCCCGCTGCAGGCGCGCTAACAGAAACCCAGCCTGCCCAGAGAAGAAAGCAAAGAAAATTGATTGTCTAAGCAGAGAGTCAGATGAGGACAGTCCTCCTGGTATTGGATTTCACCACTTGGTGACCAAATTACTCATCCCTTCATGTAGAAATTGTTATTCCCTGAGCTTAGTGGGTCTGATGTCATGTATGTTTTTCAGACTTCCGCAGGTCATCATTTGAGGGATACGAAGGAGAGCAGGCAGAACTCCCCAAAACCAAAGAGGAGGAAGTGGTGAAAGAGGAACGCTACTCCCCCTGGGGGCCTGAGAGGGAGCATGGCCACCACGTCCGGACAGATTCACCCCCTGGACCTGACGCCAGAGAAATGTACAATGCAGAGCAGCTAGTACCAGCCCCAGCTTCATACCAGCCTTACAGGTAGGCAGCACAGCATGCTATCTGTCATGTTCATTCTGCTGTATATCTCACTGCCACATTGTCATCAAAGCAGATAACACTGACCACCACCCTGCCTTCTCTTCTTTCCTCAGGTTCCATGAATACGGGAAGTCTCCATCTCCCTCCTCCAGCGTAGGCAGCAGCAACGGGGGTTCTGGACGGGCCAGCTTTGAGTCCAGAGTCTCTGATGTAGCCACAGTCCCAGAGCATGAGGCCTCCAAGCCGTCTACCCATGAGATCGGACCATCTCCCTGTGGCCCCCAGCCCTCTGCAGGACATCACCAGGACTACACAGGGGTTCTCAACATGGCCCAGGCAGGCAAGCCAGGGGTCCTCAGCCACCACATTTACACTCCTTACAGCGCCGAGCAGACCCTGGGCCAGTGGAGCGGCCCCAGCCCTGTCCAGTACCCCCCCCCTCACCACCTGCCCTCTGACTACAGTACCCCGGCTGTGCACCACGGATATCACCATGGCAATGTGGCTGAGTGGAGCCAGTACCCACTCTTCTCCTACTCGTGCTGGTGAAACAATTTCCTCAGTTTCTCCCAAAAGAGAAGGACTGCAGTCTCACAAGTGACTCAGCGAGACCTCATAAATGCTACTATGCCGTCATACCTGTGTTTCCTCTGTCCCAAGTCCAGCACCACACCCTGCTGACTGCTGATCCAGAGCACACGGCCATGCTACCGTATGCTGGGGCTGAAAGAGAAGGACCTGGGTCAGGAGAAACGCCAACCAGCAGAGAGAATAATGGAGTGGAACAGAGACAATATACTTCAGAATGACTTGCCAGAGTAGTGGTGTGGATTGGTCTGATATCCCAGCTGGCTTTAGGCCTAAGGCCTGAAAAATGTATGTGTTCTTCCCAGTGAAATGTGTGTTTATTGCTGAATTGTCTATTTATTTCATGTTTGGATTTCGTTTCTCCCTGGTAAATATTTTTGTAAAAAATAAAAACATTTTGTGTGTAATAAATTGCTTTACTGATATGTTAATGTCATCTGTATGGAATAAAAAGAAAATCAACAAGTTATAACTGTTTTTCACTGTTTACTTCAAAGCTAATGAAGCATACATTTTTTGGGGGCCTGGTGCATTATAGTGCATGACAATACAGTAGTCAACGCAACTTTTAAAGGCATTTTCCTTAACGTTTGTGGAGATCACATTAATGGTAAACTCTGCGCAGGTCGGCTCAAGCATAAATTACCTTTAAAAAAGTATGTCATAGCGCAATAACGCGCCTTGAACTGAATCTGGGCCTTGATCAATCTCCCTTGGGATATCAGGATGTTCCACTGGCTGTTTTCTATGAGTTCAGTTATCTCGGATTTCATTATTGCTGTCAGATTTTGAGGTCAAAATGGATGACAGTTATCTCGGATTTGATTATTGCTGTCACCTGGACTTGCTGTAAAGTCCAGGTTGATAGGATATAGAATTAAGGATGGTACACTGTTATCCACACTCCATAACCTTGTTCATCTGTGTCTTTGCACTTTTGAAAATCACATAGCAACAGTTCCTACACTGGTGTTTGTATTTTACCTTTGAGACCTAACGAGGACCACACTCCGGTTTCCTTTGGCTCAGCATGCATTAAAGACCCTGCACTATTGTGCCTCTGGCCAGGGGAGTGACTTCACCTGCTGAGGTTTACCCACTTGCGTAATAAAACATGCCACGGTCATCTTTCTCCCTCTGAACGAGCGTTAAGAACATGAAAATTGGTGGCAGTTGGCTTCCTTTCACAGCAGCAAGCACAGAGCAGCCTGATGGCTCTTTTTCACGGATGTCAGCTGCTAATGACTGCCGTAAAGCCGGGGAGGGAGGGTGGGAGTCGTCCTCCAGGGGACAATGCTGCCAAGGGCTTTTACTCAGCTCAATTCATTAGTAGGCTCTTTGTGACATTAGTGGGGCAAATCTTCGGCTCCCTTTCTCCCGCCCCTCTCCTGATGAACACTCACTCTACCCAGCTGATACATGATGCACATGTTGTTTACCCTATCTGACAGTGTTGGTGTCGGAAGAAGAATAGAGGACGTTCTGTATAAAGAAGGTCCCAATTTAACTTTAGAATTGATCTCCCATCTCAGTGAGTCATGTCACAGTAGTCATCCCAGTCATTACTGATTATTTGATGTGGGGGAAATGTGGTGGCAGAGAAGATCACTGTAATGAAATTAAAATATCCTGGACAGTCATAGATCGCTGGGGCCCCAGCTATCAAATGAGATCCAATCCAAGTGAGAGCACTGTGGAGCGAATTGCAACATTATTTGATCTATTCTCTGGTCTAGTAGAGATATGCCAGGAGCATATTCCATTCCCCATCCTTTATTCTAGGAGGAGACGCTGAGTCAGCAGACTGTTGGTACTTGAGGGTGGGAAATGGTTTGGGCTATGGCTGACTGAGGACAATACAGGAAGAAGATTTAAAAAAAAAAAGTTTAACTCCCCCAATATCCTGTTTGTGTTTTTTTTGTCAGGACAGGGCTATCAGAAGTACCACAGACATAAGTACGGGTATGCACAGCTACTGGAATTAAAAACAAATACTGATTTAAGAACACCTTTTCAATATACTAAATTGATTTACCATGATGAAAATGAACTTGGAAGTCAAAATACACAATGTTTTAGGTTCAATAACCAGAGTTCATAGGGAGTGCAGTGGAAAACGAAGTGACCTAGTGTTGCATAACTGTGACCCAAATCTCCACAAAGAATTACTCCCCCAGTGTTCTCATTTTACAAATAATATTAGATTAGCAAGCAACATCTGTGATGTTAAAGAACTGATAGGGCACTTGTCTTATTGGACGATAATCTAAATACTGTTCCCATTTCTACAGCCAAACAGCTATCAATGAACCGTCATACAGAACACATGCCCTGGGCTGTATAGTCGACTGAGATAATCAGAAGACAGGCTGATGATAGTTTACATCCATGCATGCTCCTCAACATGACCTAACTGGGTGGAGAAGTGTGATGTTCTGGGGGTTGGACTTAGGCCCGGCCCACTTCCTCCCCTGACAGATGTCAAATGGTCAGCAGGACCCTTTGTGCAGAGCTGCCTCCCCAGGTCTGTCCCAACCTTCCACTTTCATCACCAGCAGTAGGACAGGACAGGGCTCAGAGCACAAACACTTATCTTATGTAACAACCCCCAAGACACTCAGGTCCAACATTCCACTCTGCATAAACTGTTCAAGACAGCATCACCCAGGCAATTTCAGCATTTTAATAGCTCTGATAATGGACAAGCAAAGAGCTCTAAATCGACCTTAACTCTAAAGTGTGTAAAGGCCTCAGCTCTCTCTGACAATGCCAAATACGTGACATATGTCTTCATTATTCCCCAGGTGGTCAGTGGTGTCAGAATGAATAGATTGCTGTTTATGGACACCATGAAAACATAGCAGTTTGTGCGAGCTGAGCTGGATGTCCAAAAGAAGAAGGCACATCAGCAGACCAAAACGACACACCAGGGACTGGCATGACAGTGTGAAATAAAGAGGGAGGCACTGACTGGGGGATGATGGGGGTTTGCAGATGCAGATGAAACAGCCTTGGAGAAGAAAGCAGCAGTCAAGCTTCATAAAGTCAATGGGCTATAGGACCAAATGGAGAGGAACTAGCTGAGACTGGGAGGGATGAAGGATATAGGCAACAACAACCACGTTGAGAGGACAGACAACCACTCAGGCCTGGTCAATACCATGTAAATCTCAGTATATAGAAGAATTCCTTTGGACATGAAGGGAATTGCAAATAAATAAATGATTACTACATGAATTAGTAGTAATTATTCACTAAATCATTCTCTACAATTATTTGCTGCTCTGTAAAAAGTCACATATATAGTCAAACGGTTGTCTTGTGGTTTAGAATATGATCTTATTTTTATTACTGAGATGCAGGGTAAAATATTCTGGATGATTTCATGTGTACCAACTGTAGTATAATCACATGTTTACTACATCTTTATTCAAATCCACTGTCAACAATTAGTGACTTTTTTCATCAACAACAATTTGATAAACTGTGATAGAAGAGGCACATTATTAAAGGCCCATTTCCAACCAAACAAGAAACCCTGTCTTAAGTGTAACAGAGAAAACAAGGCACAGTGTGGAAATAAGACAAATTAATCATTATTCATTTTAAGTGCATGATGAGTAAATGCCATTCTCATGATATCATAGTAATAACCAGTGGTTATAAGGGTCAATATTGGAACATAAACCATGAATCAGGCTCAACAGAACTAGACAAACAGTTTCGGTTTCCAAGCTGGCAAATGAATGGCCTGTTTCCTTCACAAGTGCAACATTAAACAAATGAAATATTATATATCTAATGATACTGTAATAGCAAAGGTTATTATTAGGTCTAAAATGTCAAACTAAATATGAGATTATAGATTTTGTTAACCGTGATCACTTTCGAGTACTCCTCATCAAATTATTGCATAGTCAATGAATATCCCTCTGTGCCTCATTTGAACTGGGTGTAATGTTAAGTTGAAGAGCTGTGAAACATTTGTATGATTTTGTGGAGGAAGTGTTCCAAAAAAAGGCTATTTCTTTCTTCTCCTCTTTGTATAAAATAAAGGGGGAACAGCAGTGATAGACCAAAGTGGTAAAGTCACCTTAATCTGTCAATCTGGCAGACACACACGCAGAAACGTCTTCAGGTCAAAGTGAGGGCAAGCTGCAAAGACGGGAGAAGGCCTACAGAAGTACAGATGTTGGAGCAACAACACAAGAGAAAGAGGCAAAAGGTTTTTGTTAACACTTTGGTTCAGAGGCACTCAGCGTGGTCAACATGCAGGGAGAGACTACCCTCCCATCACCACTGTATCAAACAAGCTAGGGAAATACCACATGGATTCATTCAGCCTTGCATGCAAAATAAAAGATTCAGCAAATAACAGATTCCCCTCAGATTCAGTTCAATGCCACCTCTGAACACCGCTCTAGTCTCCTCCTCCACAGTCAGGACCACGTCAGTCAGTCAGTCCTCAGAGTTGTCCAAATCCACCTCCTCCCAGGATGCCTTGGTGCGCTGCTCCCAGTTCTTGGCTTGATCAATCACAGCACGGGAGAGGAGGACCACGCAGGCTGCCAGGCCGGAGATACGGTCGTCGAATGCTGTCCCACTCTCCCAGAGGTCTGCCTCTGTGTTATACACGTGCACGTATTTCATACGGTTGCTCTTGTCATGAGAGCGCCCACCTAGTATGTAGATGAGGCTGCCGAGTACTGCCACACCGGGCTCCCCATGACCAGCTGGTAGAGGAGTCATCACAGACCAAGAGTTATCTGCTGGGCTGTAGCATGCCACCTGGATAAGAGACCAGTAACTTAGTACATTACTTTACATCTTAGCCTTTGTTGCATTACAAACTGTTGCTCAGTCACTTTGAATACCATTGGTAAGTGGAGGTACGGTACCTGGAGAACATCTCGGCGGTACCCGCGCTCATCATTGCTGCCACCAATGACATAGACTCGTCCATTGACAGCAGCCATACCATGCCATGCCCGCTCCACCGGCCCCTCTGCACACGCTGCCCACTGGTTGTGCTGGGGGTCATAACAGTATGTCTCTCTCAGGTACGCCATTCCCCGCCGCCCACAAGTGACGTACATCTTGCCATCCAAGACTGCTCCGGCGTGTGCATACACCTAGAGGGAAGACTAGACTAGTATTCAGGCATAGGATGGGCACAACATAAAAAAATAAGAACAAAGGGCCACGGAATATCAAGAATAGCTCATTCAGGGAGGAAAACCATTCTCACAAATGGTGAATTGGTCCTACTTGTTGTTTATCTCAAGGGAAGGTTCCTCATAAATCCCCTTCTCCCTCCATACTTTGATACACTGACAAATATATATCAGTGAATATCTAGCACCCTCTTATGGACAATATGAGTGCATACTTAGAGGTTTTGCTCTTTATGACGTGATTGTACCTCTCTCCTGAGGGCTGCCACATATTCCCAGGTGTTGGTGTGTGGGTCGTAGCGTTCTACACACTCCAGTTCATTGCTGTAGTCGCGCCCCCCAATAGCGTAGATGTGTCCGTCCAGCACACACACACAGTGGTCTGCATGCTGCTGCTGAAGGGGCTTGATGGAGCACCAGATGTTGTGGCGAGGGTCATATCTGAGGAGGAGACAGTGCTTGAGATCAAATATCACGTCTTTTCATTAATTCATGTCAAATGTCAAAAAGAGGACATGCTAATTAATGGCAAAAAGAGGAATGCTAATTAATTGGCAATTAGTAATATTTTGAACGTACATTTGTGATATTTGTCATGCAAAATTATTGCAAAGTTTCAACTGCAGTGATTTAAATCCAAAGAAAAACAAGATTTCTGACTGTTACAAGGACAAATTAAGTCAGCAGTAAACAGACTTTTTTGAGGAAATTAGAGTTCAAATTCAATTACATGGGAACTCAACACAGAACAACTTATCAGTCAGATGGCATTTTGAGCTGACACCCGTCTGTTTTTATACATGTAGCCTACTCTTTTATGATAGGAATTCATATATATTTTTTAATTTACTAGACAAGTCAGTTAAAAACAAATTCTTATTTACATTGACGGCCTTGGGTTAACTGCCTTGTTCAGGGGCAGAACGACAGACTTTTACCTTGTCAGCTTGGGGATTCAATCTAGCAACCTTGCCCAACACTCTAACCATTAGGCTACCTGCCGCCCCTATACTGCCCTACCAAGCAAAAAGGCAGTAACTGCACATTTGGTTGAAATTGAGTTAGTCATTTTTGCTACTTTAAATACATGCTTAATCAGGTGGACAAGTATCCTGCCTCTATTGTATTGTGTTTTGGAGAAAATGGGGGTCATTTTAGCAGTAACTGCATTACTGTGAAACCAAGGTAAATAAAAGCATTTTTCTCCACGCTATGAGCAGTTATTGCCTTTTTGCTCAGTAGGGCAGAATACAGTTTTACTTCTATACAGTGGCTTCTTTCATTGTTAGACACTGCATTCTGCTCTGTATGGTAGATAGTTAAGAGAATCACACAGTAGATCATGACAGCAGGCCTAATGATCAGATCGATACTCTGTTAGAGTGGAACTGCCTATGCTATTGGGTCTCACCTCCAGCAGCGAGTCTCTGCACGAAAGCCGCTGGTGTTCTTGTCTCCCCCAATCAGATAGACAAAGTTGTTCAGCACAGCGATACCTTGGTTGGACATGCGGGGGGCCTGAGCAGCCGCGAGTGTCCTCCACTCACCCCAGCTAGGGTGATAGACCTGGAACAATTCTTCGCTCTCAGTCAGTGAGCCAGAGGAGAACATACCTCCGAAGCCAAGGATGCAGTTGAAGTTGGAACGGGGCTGGGTGAGGGGGCCCTGCAGGATGGGCTGCCAAAGCTCCTGCTCGTGGTAACGCAGTGCAGCTGCCACAAAGTCCTTCAGTGGACACCGATTCAGCCGCCCAAACAGTCTCTGCAACACCTGTTTGTCCATGAGGCAGAAACGCACTGCCTCAAGCATCCTCAGATTGTCCTGGGGGAGGGGGAGAATGAGTAATGGTACAGAACAGTCTGTTCCACACATCCCTACACAAAGGCCCATCTGAGTTTGTTCATCTCTGATATCATGGTGCCATTCACTAGCCATGTATCTAGCCATGTACAAGCCTGGTGGTCAAACGTGACACAGCTTTCAAAGTTATTGAATTTTCATATAATACAAAATTGCCAGCGGAGGGCATGCATTCTTTTACTGCTTCTGATATACGGCAGTACCATGGGCAAACAGCCTCAAATGTCTCAAAGCGAGTGACTAACCGGCTGGCCTTACCTGGAGGGACACCTGATCTGTCTCCACCTGCTCTGGGCTGTAGTGGTAGTGCAAAGCTGCCTCGTACACCTCGTTCTCTGAGCTGACCTCCAGCTCGTCACTGCTCAGCACACTGAGAACCTTCTCTGGGGGAAGCTGGCGGTACACCTCTGTGCGAGAGAACGTCTGAATGTTCCTCAGGATGTAGGAGTGCACCTTGGCCCCCAGCTGCTGCAGCCCATACACATCAGCCAGCTTGTCAACTTCCAAGATGTTGCTGTCATCCAGCCAGGAAAAGAGGAAGTCACAGCAAAAGCCAATAACCTCCTCAATCTACAAAATATTAAATCCAAAGGTCACCGGGGGATACAGCCCAAGACATATATATGACTTTGATCCAAAGGACGCAAAAAAAAGAACATACCTGTACAAGAGTGGCAGCAAGCAGGACCTCCTGCACGTTGTCCAGGTCTAGCTCAAGCTCCGATGTGTAGATGAAGTCCAGAAGTTTGGTCATGGCAGTGTAGGTCACCCCATGCACTGGAATCTCTGTCAGCTGCGTCTCTCTGAGACCTCCAGCAAACATCCCTCTGGAGAAAACACAGGCATCGTTAGGGGAGAAATAGCCTCTCCCCAAAGCAAGACGAGGGGAGAACTGACTAAAGTCTTGCAGATGGAAAGTAGTGTCAGGCAGACAGGCCTACCTGAAGTAGTCACATGCGGCAGCCAGGAGGATACGATGGGCTTGGAGGGGCTTGCCCTCCACCATGAGCACTACGTCAAACAGGATGCCACCCTGCCTCAGGCCAAACAACCCATCCAACAGGCTGCGGGAATGGGCACAACTTCGATATGTCTGGCGACCAGATGAGCTGGTGGGGCTCCCCATTTGGTTCAGCTCCCCATCATCGGCCATTGCTGATTATTCCTTGTCTCACATTAGGCACACTAGTACTAGCTAATACTCACTCTTCCCATGATGTTTCACATGCTGATGTGGTTGGGTGAGATGAAACATGAAAGGGAAAAAATAAAGACAATCATGTAGCTACAGTTGCATAACTAGCTAGCTAACACCCCATGCACACATCATGCTAGATACTTCTTCCATTTATAATCATATATTAGGCCTATCTGAAGATCTAGCAAGACGAATGTAAATCACGAACTACACTGGTAGTAGTAGTGTGACAGACCACCAGGTTAATAGCTAGTTATCTAGCTAGTGAATAACATAATTGACTTCTTATGACTAGCTATATTGAATTCCTATGATATTCCTCTCTGATACCCATCACGACACCAACATAAACAGACATCACGTGACAAATGGTAGAGCTACCCAAAGATGGTCTAGCTATATACTGTATACTACCTAGCTAGTTCATGAGTCATTATTACACAAGCACGCTGTGTAGCAGAACTCTCGAAAAACAGACGTTTCGAACGTAGCAGCAAGCTACCTAGCTAACATGAACACAGCTCTGCGATATCAGTCTTCTGCAATTACAAGTCGGTTGAAAAATAGTTAAGTTGTTTTCACTTTCGATTAGTTGAAACTAAAGCAATATTACCATTTGAACAATGTGGTTAAATAACTAGGGGGAAAAACAAACAAAATACCTAGCTAGCCAGCCGTGTTTACTGTTTCTTTCAGGTATTCATGCGCCCATTTCGTGTGAGGTCATTTCCGTGGACAATATTATTTCTGCGCGCACTAATGTCAATGGATGATAAAGCATGACTATCTTAAATGTTTGTTTTACAGAAATAATGCATAGCGTACCTATTGTGCTGGATTTCACAGTGATTCGTGCTAATGTTGTGAAAGAAACTGAGGGGAGACTGTCACCTGTGCACTATACAGGGTATTATGTAATGTGAGTAGGCTTGTCTGAAATGTAAATTAAGCGACACAATATGTGATTGTCTCACTGAGATATAAAAGAACGGATAGCCTACAGGAAATGTACTTCTTGTTTGTGGCAGATGCGGAATAAATGTAACTTATGCCCATTAGTTGACTTACCAGAAGAGGGCGCTCTTTCCTCAAACAAACGTCCTCTCTATCAACCCTGTGTTCATGTCAATGGGTGTGTTCGAGCATTAAGCCTAGACAAAAATTGTCAGTGAAGTCGGGGGAGCTGCATCTGTGACTGCCGAAAGTGGGACACTAGTGATTTTCCAACAGCAAACCTCAAATCAGCACGGCAGTGTTAACATTGTTGATAAAAGTGCTTCTTTATAAATGTCGAAATAAACTTTTCTATCACCCCATACCACACACTCACAAACTGAAAACAATGTGTGTACAATTTATTGGTTAGAGATGATTTGTATACCTTGTAGCGTCAGAATCGGGGCAAAGTTGGTTCCTGTTTCAGTCACGTTTTTGGCCAACTTCTCATTTTGAATGGATCTTTTTGGTCAACATCCGGAAAAGAGCCATTCATTTGGTTCCCTGATTTGCATACTGCTACTACTGCTTTTTGAACTCCAGACAACGATTATCTGTGGATAAATTAGAAAAACACTGTGAAGATGTTAATTACTCACTGCAGGAACAATAGGTAGTGAGGAGAGCGACTCATTTTTCATGTTTCTTCATCCATTTCTATGCACTACTGAACGAAGACCCGTGTAGGAGCCAAATTAACTACTCTTTTAGGTGAAAGTATCTAAAAGATCCAGCTCATCGAAAAGACTTGGAATGCCCGTCCCTAAAAAACACTCTAATGATTGGTTGACAAATAGTGCACCCAATAATGCAGGTGATGGCTGCATGGTAGCGACTTGAAGGTGACTTCATCAGAATCTGCATGACCTTTGATCACATGAATTTTGTAAAGTTCATGCAGTCGACGAGTAGTCGGATGTCGGACCATTTTTTTTGTCCATAATGCAACACACTTTAAAAGGTGGCGACCGACGATGGTCAACGTCTTGACAACAGTGATCCGCTCAAACGCGCCCAATGGCTCTATTTTAGACAGGGCATTTTTGAGATTCTACCCATTTACTGGAGAATTTCCACAGAAATGTAAACAGAATGACATGCTTTTTATGATCACATGATGGAAGTCTGTTGGAGTGAACTTCTGTGGATTTAACTAATGTTTTTGTTACAAATGTAATTTAAAGAAAAAGAAAAACGGACATTTAGCTAGATCATTTCCAAAGAAAGAACCTGTTGCTTACAGCAAATATGGTGGTACAGTTATTGTGGACTGTAATCAACCTGGCAACTTTGTATGGCAAATGATATTCACATCCATGTTTACTGTGTTATGAATACCAATGTTCCCAGCTGCCTCCATTGGATTCAAGACAGAAGTTGCCATTTCTATTTCACATCCAGAGTCCAGACTATATCCCTTGAGATCTCATCAAGTTCCCACAGAGCTAAAGGTTCATTCTATATATGTCACATCCTCAATCTCTCATGACAAATATGTTCTCTAATCTCCATTTTACTGATCAATGTAACTGGAGAGAGATTTATTTATGTTTTATTTGAATGGTCAGTCAGTGGTCATGGTCAGTCAATGCAATGTTTGTAATGATAATGATTAACAATATGGCCTGTACACAATCTGAATTCATAAGTGCAATATCAATACTGCATGTATTAGTCATGTATTAGTTGGATCACAAATGTAAATAAATACTTTTAATTTCAGAAAGATTTTATCTAACTGTTTAGACATTGTAGGTTGTTCTAGCTTGATAATGAGAGCTCAGCTCTGCACAAGCTCATACAGAGGTTTCCTAAGGCTGCTTGTCCTGTTGTATCAAGGTATTATTGCTTTGGTTTTACAATCTCATTCATCTTCTGGGGAAGCTTTCATTTGCATACAGTTTACATTGTTTCCTGACATGTGAGACAGACATTTTCCAACTGATTTGGCATGATCCATCATTTAGTTCTAGCCCTCAAACAAAGTCCTCATCTGGTATATTTCTTTCTTCAGCATATGTCCCTATGCTTACTTTATTCTTAGTTTAAGCATGTATCAATGTAATCACAGCTCTTATCAGTTGTATTACCATTTATTTTCCCATGGCCTTGATTATGCCATTGCTTTCCCAGACATAATGCTATTTATACTCCGTCCTATGTCCTATTCTTGTGTGCTATGCGAGAGAGTTAGTACACTGGTAAAATTAAACCATTGTTTAATCAGAAACAGAATCACCAATGACAGAAGGGTACATGATTTTATCAACATGAGGCAATTGTAATCTGTTTGTCTGTGTGTCAATTGTCAGGTTATCTCGCAGTGAAATTAGAACAAATGATGTTTCACAAAGAGACATTTATAATGTATTTTCCAAAGATAACCATTGCTCCATTCATCCTGATTGTGAAATGTTGGCTCATTATGTTCAGCCTCTGACTACGGTCTGTGGTTTACAAAGATTGATGGCAATCCAAAGGTTTGCTGTATCAGGAAGCACAAACATTGTATGCTACATGTAAACAGTTATGATTATTAAATGCTCACTGGTTTGAAATAATGACACCTTAATTTTATTTTTGTACAACACAGTACACAACACCATACACGTTGGTGGTCTTCAATTGTTGGTGGTCTTCAACCTTATCAGCACACTGGTTGGTTCTCTGTCTCATTTGATCCATTTCCTTCCCACCTCTCATCCTCTCACTGTAACAGCTTGACACAGTCTTCTGTGTCACCATCTATAGTTGTAGGAAGAGAGGCCAGAGGTAACAGAGGGCATTGCAAAGTATCCTGTCAACCAATATTCCAGCCAATAGACCCACAGGCAATGTGGTAGATGTTATTCATAGATTCGAGATGGCTTGAGTTGGCCCACAAAAATCCATGTCACATTAATAAATGATGTTATGCTGATTGCATTGAAACTGAAAGGTGAAGCTGATGCAGCTCCACTGGATGGATCTGCCTTCCTCACAGGTGGTTGATTGAACAGTGCCTGAATAATTACTTTAGAATTATATGGGTTGACATTGGTCCTGGCTTGGCTGTGTCAAACACTTCAGCAAAATAAAGTAATTCTGAAAGTCAGACTACTAGACCGAGGAGAGGACTCTAATGTTATCATGGCGTTTGGCTTCTCCCTCGTCTTATTGTTTTATTTGACTTGTGAGAATGTGGACAGGTTGTTGTCGTCGGGCCTGTCTCAAGGTCATATGTCTGGCAGAGTCATTAATGAGAGTACAGTCCAACCAAGCTGGTAAAAATATCATCAGTTGTCAGGAAGGGCAGTTCAGCTTGTGTACAGATGCAGTTGTTGTTGGAAAATAACTGTACAAGTGAAAGCTATAGGAACAGTGAGCCAGAGATCAATTACATTCAACTTCAAGGCTATTTATTTGGCAGATGCTTTCCAACAAAATAAGCCATTGTTTGAGCTATTAACTGCCAATTGCTTTGCAAAATGTTCAACGTTTTGTGCTGAAACTACTATCTCTTGTAACCATGTGGATAATGAACACCTACTGTATAGAATGCCCTTCAGCCAATCAGATTGGATTATTTAACAAAGTTATGGTATAAGAATATAATGGCGCTATAGAGACTGTAAATCTGTGAAGTGTCTGTCACTGTTCACAAAGTGTAAATTCTGGAAATAAAGGGCTGGTTTCCAGGACACAGATTAAGCCTGATCCAGGACAAAAAAAAGCATTTTTAACGGAGAATCACCATTGATCTCGCTTTTTAGTCCAGGATTAGGATTAATCTGTGTCTGAGAAAACACCCCAGAAAGTTAATCTATTCATAATAGGCAACTACGGCATGCAAAGAAAATGATCAATTTCACATAATGATTGTCTGTCAAAATATTGCTATCATCAGGTCCTCAAGCCTTTACAAGTTCTGGTGAAAATAGTAGAGGAGTCTGCAGCATCACCTGCCAGTTAAACATACAATAGAAAGTAATGAGGCGTATTACTAAGGCTTGTTGAAAGGCGGGTGAACCAACCGCGCTTTCCTCTACAACACGGTGCGACTATATTTCAGTATTTGACTGCGAAGTCTGAGGAACTGGCAGATCTGTGGACAATACAACTGATTAGCACAGGACAGGTGGGTACCAGCACTGCCGTTCACACACAGTCTTCAAGCCATAGAAGATGGTTTCCATGCAAACTAGTCACCCGTGTACAGGAGAGTTGGCATAAGGACCCAGTATTACTGTACATTAGAACCCATGTTCAGTATCAATCAGTCACTGAACCCGCCAACCATCTCTACTTTTAAATGTTGTAACGTCTTGTGTATCTGAAGATCAGTGGAGGCTGCTGAGGGGAGAACGGCTCATAATAATGGCTGAAATCGAGTCAATGGAATGGCATCAAACACATGGTTTCCATGTGTTTGATACCATTCCACTTATTCTGCTCCAGCCATTACCACGAGCCTGTTCTCCCCAATTAAGTTGCCACCAACCTCCTGTGCTGAAGATCCATATTTGAAAGTCATTGACCTGGTCCACTGATGATTTTAGCAAATAGGCCTAGTCTAGTGCTCATTTGTTTCACGGAGTGGAATGATTGGAATGAATAAACAGAGCCCAATATGCTTTACAATGGACCAATTTTCTTCCCTGTGGTGGTGTAAATCAGAGGAATGGTTAGGTAGAGACTGAAGTATGACCCTGGCAGCTGCAATTTTGCTGTGACTGCTCGGTGATTACGAATGTGCAATCAATTCTCCTCCACAACGAGATCCTATAATACAACAGCTCAGAGGACCAGTGTTTGATGAAGCCTACTCTGTCTCAGCTGGCTTTCTCCGAGTGATACATAATTCTCTCCCTCCAAGTTATAAACTGTGGGCTTTTCCTCCTCTTTTACTGGGCCATATCAGTCTTGATTTGGACAGATGCATTTGCTACATTTGTCATTGTCATAAATCATTGTGTAAAAACAACTTCTGTTTATCACGGGTATTCTTCTGGAAATAGCTATGGTATCTGTTTAAAAAAACATTTACAGTTTTTTGTTCCGTGTTTAAACTATTGGAATTACTTATCTCTTTAAACTAAATTCACAAAAAGTCAGTTCAAGTAAATATTTGAAACAATGTCTGACCTGAGTGTTTTTGACACAAGCCATCATGCAGAACTATGGTAGCTCACAGGCTCCAGATGATAGAAATAACAGTACTGCTGTCTTAGTCTCTCTGCTGTGTGTGCTCCTTTGGTTAGCTTAGAGGTCAGTAGCAGAGGTTAGTGTCAGCTTTGGAAAGGCTAGGACATTTCCATGACTCACAGCGGAGTCAAAGCCAGGAGAGGGGCAACTGTAAAGATCAGAGCCATCGAATGTAAGAACGCACAAACACTTCTTCCAACAACAACAAGCTTGATGGCTCATGGTGAATATATTCACATCTGAGGAAGTTTGTGGGATTGTCTACTCAGTCCCCTCTTGTAGTATTTCGTAGAAGATAATCAGATTGTCAAGTGAGGAAGAAGACAAGGTTTTGACACTACTTTAACAAACCTAACACCATTTTAAATCTAATCGCTGGCGGTAGCACTATAGGTCTGGGGAGTGTCAGAAATATTTTTGCTATTTTCACAGCTGGAATTATGAGTGCAATAGCCGGTGGTGGTTGAAAGGGCTGGGTTTTGATGAATAAACAAGTAGGTGTGATGAGGGCTTGGCCACTCACTGGCCAATCAACACGCTTCATGCCTTAATACTGCATGCAAGTTCTGTAGGTTATTGATTGTCTTTGCTTTATCATATACTCCAATTCGGCCATGGGCACGGAATATTCTTGTCCTGATCCATTGTGGATTGATACTACAGTTGATTAAATAGCATAGGCTACAGTAAAGTGTAATAACAACAGTTCAACAAAAAAATCCAGCGTTTGCTCAATAATGTTTGGAGTGTTGGCAGTCAACATTGTTGTAATTGGCTTCAACGAGCCAAGACTTGCCTTCATAAAACGCATCACGCTTCTCCTTAATAAAAAATATTAGGCTCCCAAAAATGGTATTGTATGTGTGAGGCACGTCCTTAATAAGCAAAATATAGCCTAGGTCTACCTTTGATACTGCATTATTGGACCAAATAATTTAAAGGGGCAAAAAAAACAGAGGCATGGGGCTGGAGAATCATCCATGATATTGAAATGATAGTTTTACCCATGTTTTGAGGCTAGAGTGTTTGTTTACATTTACTTTGTTGACAAAAATTGGCATAAAACAAGCTTATATTTTGGGTTCTGATGGGGTGCGACAGTTGAACTAAACTCATGAGGCATTTTCACGTTATATTCTTCTAGAATCAATGGGTACATACAATGGTATGTGGACACCCCTTCAAATGAGTGGATTTGGCTATTTCAGCCACACCCGTTGCTGAAAGGTGTATAAACTCGAGCAGACAGCCATGCAATCTCCGTAGACAAACATTGGCAGTAGAATGGCCTTACTGAAGAGCTCACTGACTTTCAACGTGGCCTCATCATAGGATGCCACCTTCCCAACAAGTCAGTTCGTCAAATTTCTGCCCTGCTAGATCTGCCACAGTCAACTGTAAGTGCTGTTATTGTGAAGTGGAAATGTCTACAACAAAGGCTCAGCCATGAAGTGGTAGGCAGAACGGGACCGCTGAGTGCTTAAGTGCGTAGCGCGTAAAAATCGCTTGTCCGAGTTCTAAACTGCCTCTAGAAGCAATGTCAGCACAAGAATCGTCGGGAGCTTCATGAAATGGGTTTCCATGGCCGAGCAGCCGCACACAAGCCTAAGATCACCATGCGCAATGCCAAGCGTCGGCTGGAGTGATGTAAAGCTCGCCACCATTGGAGCAGTGGAAACGCGTTCTCTGGAGTGAATCATGCATCACCATCCGTCAGACAAATCTCAGTTTGGCGTTTGCCAGGAAATCGCTACCTGCCCCAATGCATAGTGCTAACTAACGTTTTATGGAGGATTATTGGTCTGGGGCTGTTTTTCATGTTTCGGGATAGGCCCCTTACTTCCGGTGAAGGCAAATCTTAACGCTACAGCATACAATGACATTCTAGATGATTCTGTGCCTCCAACTTTGTGGCAACAGCTTGGGGAATGACTTTCCTGTTTCAGCATGTCAATGCCACCATGCACAAAGCAAGGTCCATACAGAAATGGTTTGTCGAGATCGGTGTGGAAGAACTTGACTGGCCTGCACACTGCCTGGTATGGCAACTGCTCTGCATCTGACCGTAAGGAGCTACAGAGGGTGGTGCGTACGGCCCAGGAGCGCCAAGTATAGTACCAAAAGGCTCCTTAACAGCTTCTACCCCCAAGCCATAAGACTGCTGAACAATTAATTCACCCGGACTATTAACATTGACCCCCCCCCCATTTGTTTTTTTTACACTGCTGATACTCGCTGTTTATTATCCATGCATAGTCACTTTACGAATTACCTTGACTAACCTGTACATTGCACATTGACTCGGTACTGGTACCACCTATATATATAGCCTTGTTATTGTTATGTAATTTTCTTGTGTTACTTTTTGATTTTATTTATTTATTTTCACTTTAGTTTATTTAATAAATATTTTCGTAACTATTTCTTGAACTGCATTGTTGGTTAAGCATATCACTGAATACTGTTGTATTCAGCGCATGTGACAAATAACATTTGATTTGATTTGATTGAACACATTTGGGATGAATTGGAACACAGACTGCAAGCCAGGCTTAATCGCCCAACATCAGTGCCCAACCTCACTAATGCTCGTGGCTGAATCGAAACAAGTCAAAACATATTTAACCCCATACTTCCATTCATTTGTATGGATTACCTTTAGATGAGTCCCGTGACATTGTGGGGGTCGTGAGAGTCTCCTCTTTCTACAGTAGGGTCATATTAGTTTGTAGCCAAAACGGTTTGGATGCTACAGAAGTTTTTGTGAGAAGACCGATTTTCTGGATGTCTCAGCAGATACGGAACTGCAACATAGGCGGACTGAGATGCAGACCATGCAAAAAAAAACAGATATCTCTAGCATAAACAGCCTTTTATGGATATGCTACTTTGCAAGGCCAACATAAAAATTGAATGACCGATTGCTGTTGAACAAAATGGTGTGTGATTGCGGCCCGCAATTAGGGGCGTTCCTGCATGTTGGTATCGTCCCCCGCCTCCTCCCCGAATTGTGGGCCGCAATTGCACCGTACTCATTGAACCAGCCTTAGTAGCCTAGGGTAAGGGTAGCCTATGGAGGGCTTGATATGAAACGGAAAACAAGCAATCTGTTTTTTAAAACAACAATATTTCTAAATAGGATGGGGTCAGAAGCATGATATCATAAATCGCTCCTCTCGTTCCATGGCACAGTGTGCACATGTAGGCCTAAATGTCTTTACGTATAACATTCACCTCTATACAAAATAATAGGCTCCTGTCAATTGTATCTTTGCCTATTTCAAGGCAGATTCTCAAATAAAAATCTGCCGTTGATATGGCATTATAGGAGGAATGAATAGTTTGGACTTTAGAGGAGTGTGTCTTTGGAAATCGGATGAGGGGCGCTGCATGAAGTATGCAGGTATGTGATTTGTGTATAATGAAAAAGCAAGAGGGCAAAACTTCAAATATTTCAAAGCACTATCAGTACACCATTTAAAACCCCTGTATTCATATGCTACTTGGCTAATGGCCAGGATAAAGACACCTACGATGCTGCTAAACCAGCCTTGATTAAGGGGAGGGGAGGCTATTGCTTGTTTTGAATCAAATTAAACTAAACAGTTTTTTAAATGTTTCTAAATATTAGGTTCACTGGCACAAAAGGCAAATTTCTCCTTATGTGGGCACTTTGCATCATGACTGGATAGGCTGCGCTCCCGCTGTTAAAATCCATTATCAACTGTGTTACCATTATGACCTGCTTTTTGTGGGTCTTAAAACTTCCCATTAGCACTGCATGAAATTGTCACTTTTGTGCTTGTTTTTAAGGGCACACCTCAAATATTCCCACCCCTCCCACCTCAGCCCAAGCGAGCTGATGTTACACAGATAAATTGCCGAACCTGGCTTTAGGGCTGTAAAATGTCAGTGTGCCAGTTTTTACATTACGAAATTACAAACTAACATACGTTTGACACTTGCACCTTCTTAGCGCCAGCCGAAAATAGAGCCCATTGTGCCATTAATGTGCCAGGTTACCTGATAACAGTGTTGCTATTGTTTTTATCTCTGTGTTGTCCTGCTGTTTCCCTGTGCTAGGCTTCCACGTCCCCCTACCAGCCTTTTCCATATTGCCTGCTCTGATTATAAATTGTTGTGCTAGTTTATGACTTCCCTGAGAGACAGGCGCTGTCATATGTGGATGGCTGATGAGTTCTCCTTTAGTAAATTTCCGCACGCAGGCACCATGTGGTGGCAGGAAAATGACATTTCCCAGTGGAAGTGTTAAAGGAATTACTTAGGGCTGCCTGCCTGCAGTCAGCAACACTGCTCTTCTCCACAGCAACAGGAGTCTGAAAGGGATTTGGACTCTGTGTCTGCATGTGTCTGTAGAGGAAAAGGTACATAACGTGGTGGGGTCAGGGAAACTGTGAAGACAATGACTGCCAGTCTCGGTGGTCATTCTAGCTAAGCCCTGTCTTTCATGTTTTCTCTGTTGGATTGTTTTATACAGCAATAATACTCCCAAACCCTTATTTGGACCAACAATGTAATTCTCTCTATTTTTCTAAGTCATTATTTTTTAGCCAGTAATCTCACTGACAATGTAACCATTAGCAACTATTCCCTATTATCAAGCCCGTGTGCTGCTACAGACTAAAAATGATTATGAATTATGAAAATAGATGACTTCTTTCAAATCATCAGGTACCAAATTGAATAAGCTTTTAATTTGGATATTACCAAGGTTATTACTGTGCACAGGAACCTCAGCATCCAGCTGGTCATATCTGCCATGTGTCTGTGGATCTGGCCTCAAATTAAACTAGGCTGCTGAGAATCAATATTAACTTCTCCACTCCTGCTCCATCATAGTGGATGCTACCATCCGCTTCCTGCCAATTCTCACCCCTCTTTTCCCAAGAACTGGTCTATTTTCAGTTGTGAAATCTATCACCTCAATTTGGTGTTGGGATGGTGTTAATTTTTGCAGTAAACATCACCTAATTAAAAAACAGAAAATCAGGCTATTGAACATAAAGGGGACAAGGATTCAGATGAAGCATATATGACCAACAATGAGGCCAGATGGTTGTCCATTGAGCCACTGAACTGTGGATGAAACTTTATTTGACTGGAGCTGCATGGAATACTTATGTAGCGTTCTAAAAATAACAGGAAGGAGATGTGGAACATTTATATGAATTAGTTGTGTATGATCAGCAAATCTAATGCATGATAGATTGATTTCATTCTCTAATGTAATTGTGTTTTAATGAACCCCATCGTAGTTTGTACTCTCTCTCGTTCTCCCTCCCTCTCTATATCTCTTTCTCTCTCTCCTTCCCTCTCTTTCCCCCCTTTCTCTCCCTTGATCCCCTCAATACCATGGGCTCTGAACATTTTATCAATTACAGAAAAACAAAATTACAGCCTTAAAGGGCCATAAGAGTCTAAGCCCTGTCTAAGCCGGAATTGTTGGAACTGTTTTAATAAGGTCATAACAAGGATCATTTTGCTATTTGATTTAGAATTTTAAGACCCCTTGAAGTGTCCCAAAAATATAGAAAAAAAATATTTGATGAACAATTATTTTTTACCTTAGCCCATACAAACACATTGAATCAGAGCTGGAACAACAGAGTCTCAAAAGGAAGCTTGTTCTGAGATATAAGAAAGACCAGGAATTATTATCATTTATATATATTTTTTTACATGTATTTAACCCCTTATTTTTTTACTAAACAGTCTCCATATAGACTACCATACATTTTTTGGACTGGTACTGGGGGACCTTCAGACGAGTCTTGCGAGGCCTGTGGGTGTCCTAGAGTGAAACCGACATATACGTGTTCATGAGAGTCTCACCTTTACACAGAGGGGTCATATTAGTGTGTAGCCTAAACGGTTTGGACACTACAGACAGAAGTTGGCAGTTCGGCTGTACCTACTTCAGACGAGTCCCAAGACGCTTGTGGGGGTGGTGGAGCAAAACGGAGAACACCATCGTGTTCGTGAGAGTCTCATATTTCCATAGAGGGGCCAAACCGTTCAGACGATTTTTGGGATATCTCATGGTCTGACAAACACCGCTCTAGCTCTGTCACCTTTCACTGGAGAAGCGGAAGTGTTACATAGGCGAATGCGGTGGATTGAGACAGCAGCATCCAATGCAAAAAAACTGATCTTCAGCCTAAACTGACAGATTTTAACGGGGATTTTTTTATTATGCTAATTTGATTTCTGCGGGGAAGCGGACGTCGACCTGAGGGGGTTAAAGGGCTCTATATTACATAAAACTATGGAATAGAAAACTGTTTACTGTTTATGCTAATATTTTGTGTTGATATCTCTTATTTTCTGCATTATGTGTTACTTTATGTATAGACAGGAGACATAATGATGCAATGCTGGGTAAGAAACTACATTATTTGGGTGATATTTACAACATTTGGGGTGTGATCAAACGGTCACTGCTCCATTACAATGATAGTTTAGGTAAAAGGGATACATACCTATTCAGTTGCACAACTGAATGCATTCAACTGAAATGTATCTTCCACATTTAACCTAACCCCTCTGAATTAAAGAGGTGCAGGGGCTGCCACACCTAACTGACATCATCTGTGCCCAGGGAGCAGTTGTTGGCAATTAAATGCCTTACTCAGGGGAACAACAGCAGATTCTTCCACGTTGGGGAGTCGAACCAGCTCCCTTTCGGTTACTGGTCCACGCTCTTAACCACTAGCCTAAGTAATTTTCCAAGTTATATATTGGAACGATTCAGGGATCACGAGGAGTTAATGGAGGGTTGTCCAGTTGCTTCAGGAAGATCATGGGGGGTTGAGTTGCCCTGTTCTAATCCACTTGGACATGGCTTTCAGTGAGTGAGGGGACAGAAGGGTTTTAACTTGATATGAGACACTGGATGTTGAGCCCTGGCAGGCTTGACTGTCTCCTTATTCTTCTTACCAATTCAGTTAGTTAGACAGAGTGGGCCCTCCAATGCTACAATACATTTATTATTGTTTTATTTCATCCTTATCATCAGAAGCAGTTGGAGAAATACATCTCACGATTCCAAAAAGGCCTATTAGAACAAAGGAGCATCAGGGTGAGCTCAATGTCAGGCGTGATCTGTTGGACGGAGGGAGCTATTTGTCATCCCTGAGAGCCGGAGGCATTGTGGCCTCCGTTCTAGGCCAGGGTAATTTACAGCCTCATGGGAGTTATAGGATTGCGCCACAACACTGGTGTCAAGGATCACTTCAACTGAGGATTCATATGCTGCTGTTTCAGGGGGATATTACATATTGTGCTGATCTTTCCTTCGAAATAAATAGTTTTGGTACATAATTGGCATTAAATAAGACATCTCAGTCAGTCTTATTTGTTTTTGTATATACAATGCATTCGGAAAGTATTCAAACCCCTTGACTTTTTCCACATTTTGTTACGTTACAGTCTTATTCTAAAACGGATTAAACAAAAAATTTTCCTCATCAATTTACACACAATACTCCATAATGACAAAGCGAAATCAGATTTCTAGATTTTATTTTTTTAGCAAATTTATTACAAATATTTTTATATTTTTTAAATAACTTAATTACATAAGTATTCAGACCCTTTGCTATGAGGCTCAAAATCGCTCAGGTGCAACCTGTTTCCAATGATCATCCTTGAGATGTTTCTACAATTTGATTGGAGTCCACCTGTGGTAAATTCAATTGATTGGACATCATTTGGAAAGGCACCCGTCAATATAAGGTCCCACGGTTGACAATGAATGTCTGAGCAAAAACCAAGCCATGAGGTTTGGTTTAATTGTCTGTAGAGCTCCGAGACAGGATTGTGTCGAGGCACAGATCTGGGGAAGGGTACTAAAAACATTCTGCAGCATTGAAGGTCCATAAGAACACAGTGGCTTCCATCATTCTTTGGCCGACCAGGGCCAAACTGAACAATCTGGGTGAGAAGGGCCTTGGTCAGGGAGGTGACCAAGAACCCGATGGTCACTCTGACAGAGCTCCAGAGTTCCTCTGTGGAGGTGGGAGAACATTCCAGAAGGACAACCATCTCTGCAGCACTCCACCAAGCAGGCCTTTGTGGTAGAGTACTCCTCAGTAAAAGGCACATGAAAGCCCTCTTGCCAAAAGGTACCTAAAGACTCTCAGACCATGAGAAACAAGATTCTCTGGTCTGATGAAACCAAGATTGAACTCTTTGGCCTGAAGGCCAAGCATCACGTTTGGAGGAAACCTGGCACCATCCCTACGGTGAAGCATGCTGGTGGCAGCATCATGCTGTGGGGATGTTTTTCAGTGGCAGGGACTGGGAGACTAGTCAGGATCGAGGGAAAGATGAATGGAGCAAAGTACAGAGAGATCCTTGATGAAAACCTGCTCCAGAGCACTTAGGACCTCAGACTGGGGCGAAAGTTCACCTTCCAACAGGACAACAACCCTAAGTACACAGCCAAGACAATGCAGGAGTGGCTTTGGGAGAGGTATCTAAATGTCCTTGAGTGGCCCAGCCAGAGCCCAGACTTGAACCCGATCGAACATCTCTGGAGAGACCTGAAAATAGCTGTGCAGCAACGCACCCCATCCAACCTGACAGAGCTTGAGAGGATCTGCAGAGAATGGGAGAAACTCCCCTAATACAGATGTGTCAAGCTTGTAGTGTCATACCAAAGAAGACTCGAGGCTGTAATTGCTGCCAAAGGTGCTTCAACAAAGTACTGAGTAAAGGGTCTGAATACTTATGTAAATGTGATATTTCAGTTTTTTATTTTGAATAAATTTTCTAACATTTCTAAAAACCTGTTTTTGCTTTGTCATTATGGGGTATTTTGTTTAGATTGATGTGGGAACAATTGAATATATTTTAGAGTAAGGCTAACAAAATATGGAAACAGTAAAGTGGTCTGTATACCTTCCAAATGAACTGTACATATTTGTAAAACTTGTACTTACTACAGCATTCTCCATTTACTATCCTACAATGAACGGGCAATTTATTTATTTAACCAGGCAAGTTAATTAAGAACAAATTCTTATTTACAATGACGGCCTACACCGGCCAAACCCAGAAGACACTGGGCCAGTTGTGCGCCACCCTATGGGACTCCCAATCACAGCCGGTTGTGATACAGCCTGGATTCAAACCAGGGTGTCTGTAGTGACACCTCTAGCACTGAGATGCAGAGCCTTAGCACGCTGCACCACTCGGGACTAACTCTAAGTCGCTCTGGGTAAGATATGCTAAATGAAAAATGTAATGTAAATGTAATATATGGGTGAAAGATGTAACGTGGCTCATACCGCGAGGATCACTACACTGCCCCCTCCGAAAAGGACTGCACGTCCCCATGCTTTGACTACTCAGTCCCCTCACACGTCCAGGGCTTGCGTTCCAACGGCCTCACGGCTACAATCCCACTTCTGACACTAATGTAGCAAACGGCAGGGAAAGGAAGCGAACCTGGGTCACTGCCGTAAAAGGCAAACACCCTACACATGGCGCAAATAAGGATAACCCACTTGGTGGGAACTGTAATGTGTCTCATATAGCGAGGATCTCTACAGTATTCTTAAACAAACAATACCAGTAATGAAGCATCTAATTATAACAGAATAATTCAGCACGTAAAGACAATGAGAGGTCTTGAAGATACAGTGAAGTCGGAAGTTTACATACACTTGGAGTCATTTCAACTCGTTTTTCAACCACTCCACAAATTTCTTGTTAACAAACTATAGTTTTGGCAAGTCAGTTAGGACATCTACTTTGTGCATGACACAAGTCATTTTTCCAACAATTGTTTACAGAACAGATGTATTTCACTTATATTCACTGTATCACAATTCCAGTGGGTCAGAAGTTTACATACACTAAGTTGACTGTGCCTTTAAACAGCATGGGAAATTCCAGAAAATTATGTCATGGCTTTAGAAGCTTCTGTAGGCTATTGACATAATTTGAGTCAATTGGAGGTGTATCTGTAGATGTATTTCAATGCCTACCTTCAAATTCAGTGCCTCTTTAATTGACATCATGGGAAAATAAGCCAAGCCACCTCAGAAAAAATTGTAGACCTCCACAAGTCTGGTTCATCCTTGGGAGAAATTTCAAAACACCTGAAGGTACCACGTTCATTGTACAAACAATAGTACGCAAGTATAAACCCCATGGGACCACGCAGCCATCATACCGCTCAGGAAGGAGACGTGTTCCGTCTCCTGAGAATGAACGTACTTTGGTGCGAAAAGTGCAAATCAATCCAGAACAACAGCAAAAGGAACTTGTGAAGATGCTGGAGGAAACAGGTACAAAAGCATCTATATCCACAGTAAAACAACTCCTATATCGACATAACCTGAAAGGCCGCTCAGCAAGGAAGAAGCCACTGCTCCAAAACCACCATAAAAAAAAAACGGTTTGCAACTGCACATGGGGACAAAGATTGTACTTTTTGGAGAAATGTCCTCTGGTCTGATGAAACAAAAATAGAACTGTTTGGCCATAATGACCATCGTTATCTTTGGAGGAAAAAGGGGGAGGCTTGCAAGCCAAAGAACACCAACCCAACCGTGAAGCACGGTGGCATCATCATGTTGTGGGGGTGCTTTGCTGCAGGAGGGACTGGTGCACTTCACAAAATAGATGGCATCATGAGGTAGGAAAATTATGTGGATATATTGAAGCAACATCTCAAGACATCAGTCAGGAAGTTAAAGCTTGGTCGCAAATGGGTCTTCCAAATGGACAATGACCCCAAGCATACTTCCAAAGTTGTGACAAATTGGCTGAAGGACAACCCAGTCATGGTATTGGAGTGGCCATCACAAAGCACTGACCTCAATCCCATAGAAAATGTGTGGGCAGAACTGAAAAAGCGTGTGGGAGCAAGGAGGCCTTCAAACCTGACTCAGTTACATCAGCTCTGTCAGGAGAAATGGGCCAAAATTCACCCAACTTATTGTGGAAAGCTTGTGGAAGGCTACCCAAAATGTTTGACTCAAGTTAAACAATTTAAAGGCAATGCTACATAAAACTAATTGAGTGTATGTAAACTTCTGTGCTGAAAGAAATAAAAGCTGAAAGAAATAATTCTCTCTACTATTATTCTGACATTTCACATTCTTAAAATAAAGTGTTGATAACTGACCTAAGACAGGGGATTTTTACTAGGATTAAATGTCAGGAATTGTGAAAAACTGAGTTTAAATGTATTTGGCTAAGGTGTATGTAAACCTCCGACTTCAACTGTAAATAGCAGGGCTGATCTTCAAGGATAAAAAAGCATGGTGTGAGATTACAGTGCTTTGATCTCTCAGGAAGCAGTGTCAATTATGGGTATCTTGGGGTACAGCTGGGATGCAATTTACTGTCCATGGGGCAGAGATACTTATTCATTTACACTGCCAGCGACACATAATTATTTTCCACAAACTCATGTCCAACGATTTATTTATGTAATAGGTGCCTCCCCCGAATATTACCTCATCTCTGGAGAGGTGATTTGTTCCAGAACAGTTGGTTGTTGATGCTGACATTATTAATACAGGGAATATTGCCCATTTTGTGGAGTACAATTCTGAGCACATTTAGTACCACTTTCGATACATTATCAATGATAATCAACATAGATGATCAACTGGGCAGGTTGTTATCAAGTGTGTATACTTCTGCTCATCAAATCTAACATAACCTTGTCTTTTTCATAGAAATCTGAAAGTTTCTCTGTACAAACACCTACTTGCAGTATTTCATAATTTCATGCTTTCATGCTTCACAAAGAATATCCACCCTTCTCCTGCCTTCCCAGTTTCTACCATGACAGAAGACAGAATACCCTTCTCCTTATCTAATTGTCAGTATAATTCGCTACAAGGACATGCTGATACCGAGGCTGAGGTTGTAATATTTGAATACAAATGGCCTCTTTCATGAATGATACCATTCCCCCTTTCATTACAGATGAGATGATAACTGCGTTGAAAACAGACTGTCCTTTCTTTGTTCACTTCTGTATGATATGTTCCAGATCCACATTGGTTTGTCAAGAGTAAAAAAAAGAAGTAGACTAACCGTGAAACTTATGGGTTCTTTTCCAACAATGCAGAGTTAAAGATAAAAAAAATATATATAAATAGTGACACAAGGAATAAATACACAGTGAATAACAAATAACAATAATGAGTAAAATAACATGGCTATATACAGGAAGTACCAGTACAGAGGCATTGTGCAGGGCTACGGGGTAATTGAGGTAGCTATGTACATATAGTTAGGGGTAAAGTGACTAGGCAACAGGATAGATAATACACAATAGCAGCAGCGTATGTGGTGTGTGTGTGTGTGTGTGTGTGTGTGTTGTGTGTGTGTTGTGGGTGTGTTGTGTGTGGCTGTGTGTTGTGTGTTGTGTAGTGTGTGTGTGTGTGTGTGCTGTGTTGCGGTGTTCAATTTAAGAAGTAGCATGTTGGCCGGTAGCCATTTGACTAGCTATTTAGGAAATGTCTTTCCTTAACAGTCTTACGGCTTGGGAGTAGAAGTTGTTCAGGGTCCTGTTGGTCCCATACTTGGTGCACTGGTACCGCTTGCCTTGCATTAGCAGAGAGAACAGACTATGGCTTGGGTGGCTGGAGTCTGAAAATTTTCTGGGCCTTCCTCTGACACCGCCTGGTATAGAGGTCCTGGATGGAAGGGAGCTCGGCCCCAGTGATGTAGTTGGCCGCACTCACCAACCTCAGGTGCTTTGCTATTACCATACCTAGAGGTGATGCAGCCAGTCAAGATGCTCTCAATGGTGCATCTGTATAACTTTTTGAGGATCTGAGGGCCTATGTTAAATCTCTTCAGCCTCTTGAGGGGGAAGAGGCTCTGTCGTGCCCTCTTCACAACTGTGTGGGTGTGTGTGAACATGAAACTCTCGACCCGCTTCACTACAGCCCCACTGATATGTGCTCGGCACTCACTTTCTTGTAGTCCATGATCAGCTCCTTTGTCTTGCTCACGTTGAGAGAGAGGTTTTTGTCCTGGCACCACACTGCCAGGCCTCTGAACTCCTCCCTATAGGCTGCATCATCGTCGTCGGTGATCAGTCCTACCATCGCCGTGTCATCAGCAAACTTGATGATGGTGTTGGAGTCGTGCACGGCCACACAGTCGTGGGTGAACAGGGAGTACAGGAGGGGACTAAGAACAAACCCCTGAGGGGTTCCTGTTTTGATGGTCAGCGTGGAAGATGTGTTTACAAATTAATTAAAAAAGAAAAGATGAAATGTCTTGAGTCAGTAAGTATTCAACCCCTTTGTTATGGAAAGCCTAAATAAGTTCAGGAATATAAATGTGCTTATCAAATAGTGTTAACCATGATTAGTGAATGATTACTTCATCGCTGTACCCCACACATACAATTATCTGTAAGGTCCCTCAGTCGAGCAGTGAATATCAAACACAGATTTAACTACAAAGGTTTTTCTCGCAAAAAGGGCACCGAGTAGTAGAGTTTTTTAAATATATCAAATCAAATCAAATTTATTTATATAACCCTTCTTACATCAGCTGATATCTCAAAGTGCTGTACAGAAACCCAGCCTAAAACCCCAAACAGCAAGCGATGCAGGTGTAGAAGCACGGTGGCTAGGAAAAACTCCCTGGAAAGGCCAAAACCTAGGAAGAAACCTAGAGAGGAACCAGGCTATGAGGGGTGGCCAGTCCTCTTCTGGCTGTGCCGGGTGGAGATTATAACAGAACATGGAGGATTCACATTTTCATCCTATCCCTGACCTGGTCTGTAATACCATCTGTAATACCAATTGTGGCCCAAGGACACCAAGGTAACCTGCCTAAATTACTATTGCCCCATCCTTTGAATGGCTGGTTATGGCTCGTGTCAACACCATCATCCCAGACCACCCTGGACTCACTGCAATTTGTATACGCACCCAACAGATCCACAGATACACTCCACACTGCCCTCACCCACCAGGACAAAACGAATACCTACAGTGCCTTCAGAAAACTATTCATATCTCTTGATTTATTCCACATTTTATTGTGTTTACAGCCTGAATTCAAAATTGATTAATACCCCATAAGGACAAAGTGAAAACATGTTTTTAGTCATTTTAGAAAATGTATTGAAATTGAAATACAGAAATATCCAATTTACATAAGTATTCACCTGACAGGGAGGTTGGTTGGTGCCTTAATTGGGGAGAACGGGCTCGTGGTAATGACTGGAGCGGAATAGGTGGAATGGTATAAAATATATCAAACACATGGTTTCCACTGACTGCCATTAGGTACCGAGATGAGATCCTCAGACCCCTTGTGAGACCATATGCTGACACATGCACATTTGTGGCCTGCTGGAGTCATTTTGCAGGGCTCTGGTAGTGATCCTCCTTGCACAAAGGCGGAGGTAGCGGTCCTGCTGCTGGGTTGTGCCCTCCTACGGCCTCCTCCACGTCTCCTGATGTACTGGCCTGTCTTCCTGGTAGCGCCTCCATGCTCTGGACACTACGCTGACAGACACAGCAAACCTTCTTGCCACAGCTCGCATTGATGTGGCATCCTGGATGAAACTGCACTACCTGAGCCACTTGTGTGGGTTATAGACTCCGTCTCATGCTACCACTAGAGTGAGAGCACCGCCCAGCATTCAAAAGTGACCAAAACATCAGCCAGGAAGCATAGGAACTGAGAAGTGGTCTGTGGTCACCACCTGCAGAATCACTCCTTTTTTGGGGGTGTCTTGCTAATTGCCTATAATTCCACCTTTTGTCTATTCCATTTGCCACAACAGCATGTGAAATGTATTGTCAATCAGTGTTGCTTCCTAATTGGACAGTTTGATTTCACAGAAGTGTGATTGACTTGGAGTTACATTGTGTTTGTTAAGTGTTCCCTTATTTTTTTGAGCAGTGTATTTTACCTCTTGGGGATGTCATTCGAAAAATAATGTTAACTTTCACTGTTATGGCAGATGACACACAGCTGTACATTTCAATGAACATGGGTGAAGCCTCAAAATTGCCCATGCTAGAAGCCTGTGTTTTCAGACATAAGGAAGTGGTGACTGCAAACTTTCTACTTAAAACTCGGACAAAACAGAGATGCTTGTTCTTAGGTCCCAAGAACAAAGAGATCTTCTGTTGAATCTGACAATTCATCTTGATGGTTGTAAAGTCGTCTCAAATAAAAATGTGAAGGACCTCGGCGATACTCTGGACCCTGATCTCTCTTTTTGTGCCGAGTTTAAAAGTAGAAAGTTTTGCAGTCATCCACTCTTATGTCTGAAACACAGGCTTCTAGCATGGGCAATTTTGAGGCTCACCCATGTTTCATTTGAATTGTACAAGCTGTGTAGTCATTCTGCATAACAGTGAAAGTTTAACATTATGTTTTTTTCGAGTGACATCCCCAAGAGGTAAAAATACACTTGCTCAAAAAAATAAAGGGAACACTTTAAACAACACAATGTAACTTCCAAGGTCAATTCACACTTCTGTGAAATTCAAACTGTCCAATTAGGGAAGCAACACTGGATTGACAATACATTTTCACATTGCTTGTGTGCAAAATGGAATTAGACAAAAAGGTGGAAATTATAGGCAATTAGGCAAGACACCCCAAAAAAGAGTGATTTTCTGCAGGGTGGTGGACCACAGACCACTTTCTCAGTTCCTATGCCTTCCTGGCTGATGTTTTGGTCACTTTTTTGAATGCTGGCGGTTTGCTCTCATCTAGTGGTAGCATGAAGACGGAGTCTACAACCCACACAAGTGGCTCAGTCAGTGCAGTTTTCATCAGGGATGGCACATCTCAATGCGAGCTGTGGCCAGAAGTTTGCCTGTGTCTGTTCAGCGTACGTGTCCAGAGCATTGGAGGCGCTACCAGGAGACAGGCCAGTACATCAGGTAAGACGTGGAGGAGGCGTTAGGAGGGCAACAACCCAGCAAGCAGACGCTACTCCGCCTTTGTGCAAGGAGGATTCACTACCAGAAGGCCCGCAAAATGACCTTCCAGCGGCCACAAAA